>NC_048300.1:35534175-35790893 GCF_013100865.1 Trachemys scripta elegans
CTCCATGGCCCCCAGACACAGAAGGTTGTCAACGTCCTGAATGAGGAGCTGCTCATAAGAAGGGTCCCTGAAGAGGGACGGGGAAATGAGGTGGGTGGGACAGCCAAAAATTGCAGGGTAAGCCCTGAGCTATTAGGTCTAGGACCCAGCAGTCCGACGTCACTTGCAACTAGGCAAAGTGGAAGGGAAAAACGCAGGTGAGGAAAGATAGCAGCAGATCCAGGGAATTGGCTAGGGTGTTGCACTCGAGCACACTACCAAAACAGGCACTTCTGCCCTGCTATGTTTGGCCTGGCCAGACTATGCAAGTGAGCAGGAGGCAGAAGGACAGCGATGACCAAATCCACTGTCCCTGTGTCTTCTCCCGGCAGGTTCGGGATGAGGCTACCACTATCTTGGCAGTGGGGGTGGCCGGAACAGTTTCCATGCCAATTGCGGCATGTGAATGTCCAGCGAACGGAGGGTGACTTTGGTGTCCTTCATCCCATGCAGCCTCACATCACACTGATCGGAAAACAGACTGTTCCCGTCAAAAGGAAGGTCTTGAATGGAGTTCTGCATTTCCTGAGAGAGCCTAGCAGTTTGAAGCCAGGAGCTGGGCCTCATTACCACCGTGGACACGACCACCCTGGCCACCGAGTCTGCCACATCCCATGCCATCTGTAGGGCACAGCAGACTGCCAACGTGCCCTCCTGAACCAGGGTGACAAATTTCTGGGCTGGTCTTGCGGGAGGGATGCCTTAAATTTATGGAGAGTGTCCCATAAATTGAAGTTATAACGGCCCAAGAGGCTGGTGGTTTGCCACCCAAAACTGTAGACTTGCAGTGTAATAAATTTTTCTTCCAAACAAGTCCAGCTGCTTGGCCTCCTTATTTTTTGGGGTGGAACTGGAGTGCCCCCGCTTCTCCTTTTTATTGGCCGCGGAGACCACCAGCAAACCAGTGGGAGGGTGAGTATAAAGATACTCAAAACTTTTGGCTGGGATAAAGTACTTTGTGTCAGCCCATGTTGAGGTGGAAAGGATGGAGGAGAGCGTCTGCCAAATGGCTGTGGCAATTTTGAGGATCCCTTCATGCACCAATTGTGCAATACGGGTAGAGGTTGAGGCTGACATTGAATAGAGTGTCCTCCTGTTCAACCATCTCTTCCGCTTGTAGGCCCAGGGTTTCGGCCACCCAGAGTAAGGCCTGGTGGTCCTTTAAGTCATCAGGTGGACTGGCACTGGAGGGTCCTGCAACCACCTCATCAGGGCTGTATCAGTGGAGGGGGGGGCTGTTCCTCCTCCTCCACTGGGGAGGATGGTTTGGGGGTAGGTACAGCCTCTTGGGACTCGGCCAACGGGTGTGCTGTGGCAGTGGCCAATGAAAGGACCGAAGGGGGCATCGCCATGTCCGGAACCCCTCAAGCATTCTAACATGGCCACAGCCCCGCTGCTGCGAATGCTGGCTCGGACGCCCAATCTCTCCACTGAGGTCAAGATGATAGGCTGAAACGACCCTTGGTTCCAGAGGAGCCCCCTTCCGGAGACCACAGAGCGGCTGGGTCTGTCTAGAGACTACTGACACTGGAGACCGGTGTCCTGACTGAGGGGACCGGTACCGACAGTGAGCGGGTCCAGTGCCGAGGAGCTCGGAGGTGGGAAGGAGATTGTTCCCACGGTGTTGTTGACCGGGATCGGCGTCGGGATGACGACCTTTGGGACGGCAATCAGCTTCAGTAATAGGGGGACTGTTGCCTCCCTCTTGAGTATTGCCACCCTTACTTCTGAGCTGCTGCTTGCAGAGCTGGGTCTTCAGTCAGCAGCCGCCAGTATCCGGTTGCCCAGTTTTGAAGGTAGCACAGAAGGAAGGGTGGCAATACCACGATGCCCCTAAAATAACCTTGTGACCCCCCTGCAATTCCCTTTTGGTTCAGGACCCCCAATTTGAGAAACGTTAGCCTCCCCCATGAAATCTGTATAGTATCGGGTAAAGCACACAAAAGAACAGATTTCACAGGAGGAGACCAGATTTCATGGTCCATGACGTGTTTTTCATGGCCGTGAATTTGGTAGGGCCCTATCATCACTGTACCTTTTTCCATGCCACCGTTTGACCTGAAACACTCTTCCTCTTCTTGTTCATCAAGCAATCTCTTTCTTCTCATTTATATCCTTCATGAAAATTCACCATTTATCTTCCTTCTTTTATATATTAGAAAAAAAATTACTAATTCACCAAGATGTACCTTAACTGAGTAACCACACAATATTTAACACAGATAAACAGGATGAGCCTAGTATGTACAGGTCAGTTAGCCTGACATCATTCCTGGGCAGAATCATAGGAAGGCTGATATGAGATGCAGTCAGTAAATAATTAAAAGTTGGTAGAATAATTAGTTCCAATCCAATTTTTATGGAAAATAGGTCTTGTCTAACAAACCAGATACCATTTTTTGTTGAGAGTACAAGTCTGGTTGATGAGAGGTACGTGAGTTGTCACTTAGATTTCTGCAAATCTTAGTAACAATTCCATTTTGATTTAAAATATCACTATACAAAAAAATCAATGTACAGCATATTAAATTAAAATTGGTTAATAGATCTCAAAAAGCTATTGAAAATGGGGAATAATCATCTTATGAAGGTGTTTCTAATAGGATCTCACCAGGATCTGTTCTTGCCTGAATATCTTTATCAATAATCAGGAAGAAAATATAAAATTATTGCTGGTAAAATTAATAGATTCCATAAAAATTGGTGGAGAGAGAAATAAGTAAGATCAGGTCAGTTATACAGAGAGATAGTGATAGCTTAGTGAACTGGATGCATTTGAATAACATGTGTTTTAATACAGCCAAATGTAAGGTCATACATCCAAGAACAAAGACATGCAGGAAGACTGTATTCTGGAAACTGGTGACTCTGAAAAATACATAGGGGTACTGGTAGTTAACTATTGAACATGAGCTTCCAATGTGATGCTGTGACTAAGAAAGCTAACATAAATTGTGGGTGAATTGTGGGAGGTGGTATTACCTCTGTATACAGCATTGGTGAGACTAGAGTTGGGCATTTGATAGGTCCAAAAAGAACTGGTCAATTGACTGGTCAAATATTGGACAAATATTGTTAAGTAACGTCAAAAAGGTCAACGCATTTCAAGCACTAATTTATTAGAGCAGTAACAATAGTAACAAAAGAGTGAGATTTTATGGTCTCTAACAAGCTTAGCCTTAGAGAGATACCTATGCTTAACTACATCAAACAAGTTACCGTACTTAACTAATTTATTTTAACACAGAAAAATGCAAAACACAATGATATGACATTCTAAAAAAGGAAAGAACAGTTATTATTACCTTTTTAAAATCAATGTTAGGTTAGCATTTAATGTTATTGAAGACTGAACAATTACACTGGTCTACAATTTTTGAGAAGTCGTCTGCTTCAGAGATAAAATGTGCTATTTATTATGTATTTTGATGTGCTGAATTCAAATATGACAGTTAAAACAACTGATTGGCTACTATTTCTAAGATATTTAAGTTTTTACATTTTATGTCTATATATATTGTGTAGATAGTAGAGTTTTAATCATAAATTGTAAACCTAACTCTTTTCATGTGTTTATGGTTGCTTTACATGATAATATTGCACCTGTCCTGTTTATGTAACACTTTAAAAATCAGCAAAAGGGTTGTATAAATAAAATGTATTATGAAACAAAAGGCAAAAAACTATTATGTACATAGTTTAGTCCTATTCAGTGTCTACTCGGCGCTTCTTGGCTTGTCTCTTGTATTCATTAAATGGAGCATCTCTTGTCACTGTCCAGCAATAGTCTGCAAGCATTGATGGGCTCCATTTGCCCTGATAGCGTTTCTCCATTGTTGCAATGTCCTGGTGAAATCGCTCACCGTGCTCGTCGCTCACTGCTCCGCAGTTTGGTGGAAAAAAAATCTAGATGAGAGTGCAAAAAATTTATCTTCAGTGACATGTTGCAACCAAGGCTTTTGTATGCCTTGAGGAGGTTTTCCACCAACAACCTGTAGTTGTCTGCCTTGTTGTTTCTGAGAAAATTTGTTGCCAGTAACTGGAAGGCTTTCCATGCCGTCTTTTCCTTGCCACGCAGTGCATGGTCAAATGCATCATCTCGAAGAAGTTCACGAATCTGAGGACCAACAAAGACACCTTCCTTTATCTTAGCTTCACTTAACCTTGGAAATTTTCCACGGAGGTACTTGAAAGCTGCTTGTGTTTGTCAATGGCCTTGACAAAGTTCTTCATCAGATCCAACTTGATGTGTAAGGGTTGTAACAAAATCTTCCTTGATTCAACAAGTGATAGATGCTGAACACTTTTCCTCCCAGGCTCCAATGACTGTCAGAGTGGCGAATCTTTCTTGATGTAGTGGGAATCTCTTGCATGACTATCCCATTCGCAGAGAAAACAGCAGTACTTTGTGTATCCAGTCTGCAGACCAAGCAAGAGAGCAACAACCTTCAAATCACCACAAAGCTGCCACTGATGTTGGTCATAGTTTATGCACCTCAAAAGTTGTTTCATGTTGTCATAGGTTTCCTTCCTATGGACTGCATGACTGACTGGAATTGATGGCAAAACATTGCCATTATGCAGTAAAACAGCTTTAAGACTCGTCTTCGATGAATCAATGAACAGTCTCCACTCATCTGGATCATGAACGATGTTGAGGGCTGCCATCACACCATCGATGTTGTTGCAGGCTACAAGATCACCTTCCATGAAGAAGAATGGGACAAGATCCTTTTGACGGTCATGGAACGTGGAAACCCTAACATCACCTGCCAGGAGATTCCACTGCTGTAGTCTGGAGCCAACAGCTCTGCCTTACTCTTGGGTAGTCCCAAAACCCTGAGAAGGTTATTCAGTTCACCTGGTGTTATGAGGTGTGGTTCAGAGGAGGAGGATGGGAGAAAATGTGGGTCCTGTGACATTGATGGTTCAGGACCAGAAGTTTCATCCTCTTCCTCTTCCTCGTCTGACTCAAGTGAGAATGATTCTGGTCATCAGGAACCGGCAGTCCTTCTCCATGGGGCACTGGGCGTATAGCTGATGGAATGTTTGGATAATGCACAGTCCACTTTTTCTTCTTTGACACACCTTTCCCAACTGGAGGCACCATACAGAAGTAACAATTGCTGATATGATCTGTTGGCTCTCTCCAAATCATTGGCACTGCAAAAGGCATAGATTTCCTTTTCCTGTTCAACCACTGGCAAAGATTTGTTGCACAAGTGTTGCAGCATATGTATGGGGCCCACCTCTTGTCCTGATCTCCAATTTTGCAGCCAAAATGAAGGTGATAGGCTTTCTTAACCATAGTGGTTATACTGCGCTTTTGTGATGCAAAAGTCACTTCACCACAAACATAGCAGAAGTTATCTGCACTGTTCACACAAGTACGAGGCATCTCTGCTCACTTTGGCTAAACAGAAATGTGTCCCTTTGCCAAATCAAACACTGACAAATAAGAGAGCATGACACTGTATGATTTCTAGAGCTGATATAGGGCAATTTGTTCAGCAGAGTGATGTAAGCTTCATTATGATTGCATCATCCATGACTTCTAGGAATAACATGATGCAATTCATATCATGTATGACGCAATACCAGCTTCAGAGTGCATCATTCATTGTTTTGCCTAAAAAGCAAGTACTGTCCAAACCCAGTCAAAGATTTATTCATAGATCCAGTCAAAGATGTATTTTAGTCATTTCTGGTTTAAACTGAGATCCCTTCCCTTTATAACTCACTTATCCTCCGCCATTCTCAAGTCAAGGGTCGTATATACTGACCCAATAGCATATCTTGAAAACTAGAGCCAATCGACAATTTTAAACATCATTTTCGTTCTCAGAGACCCAGAATTAGTAAAGTTTGATTACATTTATTTCAGAAGCAGTTTGGCTGTAGAGCAGTGTTACAAAAGAAGAATGAAATTAAACAGAAATAAAACAAACACAAAGCAACTATAAAAGAAAAAAGTCATTTTAAAATGCACTTATAGGCAGCAGGCCAACTCGATGAGCAGCTTAATGACTGTGCCTCTTTTCTCTTTGTGTTGGGGAAGGAGATTTAATGAACCCTCCTCTTTCTCCCCCAATCCCTTCTGAGTTAATTTCTGTACATTTCTCTAGTCAGTTTAGGTTGCAAGATCTTCAGGGCAGGGACTGTGTCTTTTAACTTGGTTAATGTCCTCTGCAAACTGCCATGTATATTGATGGCCTGGTATACAAATAATGATATACATACATACAATGCTTATTCTAGAAAATTCCAACCAATCAGGATGCCCAATTTTCAATTAGTTCATCTTTTTCTTAACAGGTGATATTAGCATATAGCAAAGTCAGTGATTAAGACATTTAAGTAGGTTTGCTAACAGACTGCACCATGACACAATAAAAAAAAGTAGACCGCCACCTACAGCTGGATATTTTTGCTGCAATTTTTGACAATATTTGATTATGGTCAACTAATGGGAAGTCAATTGTCTGATCAGTTGACATTACTTGACCAATCAATTGATCGGCTTGCCAAAACTAGGTGAGACCATTATTAGAATAATGTATCTAGTTCTAGTGTCTATAGCTCTAAAAAAGGATATTGAAAAATCAGAAAGGGATCAGAAAAGAGCCACAAGAACAATCTGAGGTCTGAAAAACCTTCCTTACAATGACAGATTTTAAAAGTTCTATTTATTTAGCTTATCAAAGAGAAGGTAAAGCAGTGACTTGTTCATTGTCTATAAATACCTGCATGGATAGAAGGATTTTGATAGTAGAAGATTTTTAATCTAGAAAACAAAGGCATAACAAGATCCAGTGTCTGAAAGCAGAAACTAGACAAATTCAGACTAGAAATAAGGTACACATTTTTAACAAAGGATAATTAACCACTGGAAAATGTACACCTCTACCCCAATATAACGCAACCCAATATAACACGAATTCGAATATAACACAGTAAAGCAGTGCTCCGAGGGTGCAGGGCTGCACACTCCGGCGGATCAAAGCAAGTTCAATATAACGTGGTTTCACCTATAATGTGGTAAGATTTTTTGGCTCCCGAGGACACCGTTATATCGGGGAGAGGTGTACTTAGGAATGTGGTGGATACTCCATCATTAATGTCTTAAATCAAGGTTGGATGTCTTTCTGGCTCAGCTAGAAGTTACACAATTTCACTCAGGTATTAGAGTAAAGTTTGATGGCTTATGTTACACAGGTGGGCAGACTAGATTATCATAATGTTCCTTTTGACCTTCAGTGAAATCCTGCCTCTACTGAAATCAATACAAATTTTGCCATTGACTTCAACACAGCCAAGATTTCAACCCATGAATTATTGTACAACTGTAAGGCTAATCTCTGTGCACTTCACTCTTCCTTACTGATGTCATATCTCAGATTTACACCCTGATCCTACACGGAGAACTGGACGTGCACAGGGCCTTAGAGTGTAGGCTGTCTCTTGTCTAGGGATAATGCCTCTGTTTGCTGTGAAGTGCTTTAGACTTTTGGACTCATTAAAATAATAATATATTAAGAGGTTCATCCATTTCTAAAATGTCAGAAAATAGCTTTTTATTATTTTGTTTTCTGGCAAGGCTTTTAATACACTTTACCAAAAATTTAATCTCTCAAATAAGTGTCTGATTGTAAATCAGGCTTTATTTGTTTTTAAATAATTACTGTATATCAACATTTAATATAACAATATGAGTGTGGCACCCAAATTGACTAATTATTCAGAAGACCTGGGTTTGGGAGCAGCTTAGTGGCTTCTCATCACAACAGATATCAGAGGTGACACCTTTGGTCTTTAGAAGGAAAACAGATTATGAGACAAAGCAAACAGAATCCTGAAGCCTATCATGGCTGGCCATTCCACAGAGCAACACTGACAGCAGTCCCAGAGAACACTGCCCATCTCATTACTTTTTCCTGGAAAATAAATGTGTTAAAGTGACAGCCACTGCAAAAAAGATAGAAGAGGGCTTGTTAGAGGGGGAAACTACAGTCTCAGAATGAAAAGGTAGACAAAGAAATCCCAAACAAACATGCAGAGATTAACCTGAGACAGAAGGAAGGGGCATATATCCTACAGAGTATGAATACAATCAAAGAAGTCACATCGGCATGCACAGCATTGCAGACCAGAGATAAGGAACATAAGAGAGCACTAAATAATTAGCCAGTTTATTTAAGATCAGCGTGGAAAGGCTTATGATTATTTGGTAAAGAAGATGTACATAAGAGAGAGAGTAAATAACTAACAGCACAAACTATATCCTATTCAGAACTGTTTCAGAACTCAAATTTTAAAGATATTCAGGTTTCAAAATTATTTGGCTCTGTCGCTGTCATAATTGTGATCCCAACTGTATCATTACTTTTCTTCCCAAGTCAGTCTACCTTCTGTCTTCCCACCCCCCACTCCCACCCCCGAGCACAAACTTCCCAAACTTTAAGAAGGTCCCATCATCTCTGTATCCACAGTATCTAGCTTCAAAAAATGTAGGATCCCTGTTAATGTAGCACCCAAACTCCTAATAAAGTTAAACAAATCTTGATTGCTGTATCATAATGGCTTCTACTATTTCCATTTCCCAGCTTTTTGGTAGCTTTATTGGCAGTTTTATTGCTTTGTTTTCTTTCCTGCTGTTTCTCCTCTTGTGAGTGTGCATGTCATTTCTTGTCTTTAGTAACTGTGGGAAGACCTGAATCCATAGTTGAGTTTGGCTCTGGAGATGACCAGCTGACGATTTAGTCCTATCTCTTTAGTTATGTTGGTCCATAGCTGAAGACCCTCCACCACAAATGCTCTATTTCAAGCTTGTTCAGATGTAGGGGGATGGAATGGCTGCCATAAGAGGAGAGATTAATAAAACTGGGACTTCTTAGTTTGGAAAAGAAACGACTAAGGGAGGATATGATAGAGGTTTATAAAATCATGACTGCTATGGAGAAAGTAAATAAGGAAGTGTTATTTACTCCTTCTCATAACATAAGAACTAGGGTTCACCACATGAAATTAATAGGCAGCAGATTTAAAAAAACAAAAGGAAGTATTTTTTCATACATCGCAGTCAACCTGTGGAACTCCTTGCCAGAAGATGTTGTGAAGACCACAGGAACTAGATAAGTTCATGGAGGATAGGTCCATCAATGGCTATTAACCAGGATGGACCGGGATGGTGTCCCTAGCCCTGTTTGCCAGAAGCTGGGAATGGGCGACAGGATGGGTCACCTGACGATTACCTATTCTGTTCATTCCCTCTGGGTCACCTGGCATTGGTCACTGTAGGAAGAGAGTATAATGGGCTAGATGGACCTTTGATCTGACCCAGTATGGCCGTTCTTATGTTGTCCTGAGGACTTGTGCTTCATTGTCCCAGAGGAATAGAGCTGTCTCTGGAAGTTATGAACAGAGAATTATCGAAGTATTTATACTGTGACCCACTGAAGGTCTTGAATAGAACAGGTTGAAAAAATGGCAAAACAGCTTTGTGAAAATATGTCAAAACTGTTTCTATTTCACAGGGTTTGAAATGGACCCATATCCCATCATAGGTTAAAAATGTTTTTATTAAAATTATTTGTATAATAGTTTAACCAGGTTTTCTCATTAAAACCAGTTTCCGGTAAACAAAAAAAAATTAAAATAATGTCAAACGCTGACTGAAAATTTTCCCTTTCAAATTCTTCTTTGAAGTATGAAAATGGTTTCACTTCCACAACTAATTTAAAAAAAAAATTCATATGAAAATGACCTATTTTGAACACAATTTCCCCCCAAAATATTGGTGACATTATTTAAATTTTATTTTTTCATAAAATTTTCATATTTTTATTGACATTTTAATACAGACATTTTTACCAACATAATATTTTATAAAAATGTAGGTAAAAATATCTAACGTATGGCCTACAAGTTGAGAGTTATTCACAAAACTTACATTTTTGAAAAAAGGCCATATTCCAATGACAATTTTTCATGTGCAAAATGTTGACCCATTGTGTTCTTGGTAATTAAGACCTTCAATTGCTACTGCAAGTGGATTAGGAACATTCCCAATAGAACCCTGCTCATTCCTCCCACTTAAGTCTCACTCCCTCATGACCTTAAGTATTGGGACCACTTGTCAAATGACAGAGTAAAGAGCCAGGATAAAAATGACATCTCACAGGTTGTTATAAAAACAAACATATAAAATATTAAAGTCATATTCATTGTCAAAATGACTAATATATAGTTAGAAATCTCACAGCAAAATGATCATCAATGTCACTGTCAAATGTTTGCAACAACACAGCAGGCAAAATTATGGATACTCTGACATTATGTCCAGAAAAAACAGGTTTCTTCTATATAAAGGGGAAAGAAAATATGGTGGCTGATGCTCTGTCCACGAAAGAGGGTTCTGACCTGCTGCCTCCAGGTCAGCTAGCAGCTAAACCTCCTGCGGCTTTATAAGAGCATCCCAGTGGTAAAAGGCTCACTGGTATCAGGTAATGTGTTTCAGCTGGCCTGACCAATTCATTGTACCCCAACTCATTATGGTTATAATCTCTACCTAAAAGGTGTCATGTAAGATATCACTGGAAAACTAATAACTAACTGATCATTAATATTCTTGAGTGATATATGTACATGGTGTATATTAAGAGTTATGAATATATAATATATAGAATTATGACTAAAGTGTGTTTAAACCAGGTATGTCATGGGAGTCGGTAAACTGGTCTGCCTTAGACAAAGTAATGTGTATTTGATTCTCTGACTAGCCCAGTCTTCAGGTAAAGACAATGAAGGTCCATTTTTACATATTAGGTAAACAAAGCTATTAAGCTAACAAAAGGGGAAAGAAACATCTTGGAGCTTCCTTCACCACCGGATTCCATGTTGCCTTCCTCACAGCTTGAATGAACTTTACTTTGAGAGGTAACCCTCAGAAGAATCCATTGCAAAAGTTTACTGGTCTATAAAGACAGTAAAGACCTTGAGTGATAAGCATTTGAATCAACTATATGCATACAATATTACTGTATTATAGAAGTATATAGAGTGAGATCTTTTCTGGAAGCTAATGGTACACTGGTGATTGATATACAGGTCTGTCGCATCTTATGCTGGGATTACATTCCACAGTCAGCGCGTAAAGCGAAAATCGCGAATAGTCAAAATTACATTGAGTGTAATGGCGGGCGCCACTACAGATACAGTATTAAAATTGTTATTTTTCTCTTTTTTTTTTTTGCCAATTGCATAAACCTGAAATCGCGCATGTTAAATACATGCAAGATGCGACAGACCTGTAATTGTGAAATGTATGTATTGTACTTCTGTGGAAGGTCCTGACTGAGGAAAAGTCAGGCATGGCAGGGAAGAAAGAAGATTGGAGATAATAAACATCTGAACAAAGCTGGTATCTTGCTATATTAAGTTTTAGAATTTTAAATGCATGTTTTCACTTTAATTGCTTATCACACTTTCTAACTTTATTCCTTTTTCTTGGTATCACTTAACCAATGTCCTATTGTTAATAAATTTCTTTTATTTTTTTACTGTAAACCAACTCAGTGCTGTTTTGAAAGAGAAGAGTGTATTTGCCCCAGTTAAGTTAATAAGCTGTGACATGCTTTTGTCTCTTTACAAGAAGAAACTAACCTTATTTCTCTGATCTGTCCAAGAGAGGGCTGGAAATTACAGAGCATACAGTTGGGGGAAAATTTGGGATTGGGAGTATATTGGGGTCACCTTGCTGATTATAACCAAGGCTGGTGGAGACTAGAGTGGGACTATACACAGGCTGCTGGGGACAGAGCTGCTGAATCAGGGATGTCTAGCACACAGACACTTCAGGGTGTGATCTGCATGCCTGTAGGCTGGTTGTAAGCATCCCAGGGTGGGAGCTACAGCAGCAAGGCATTGTGAGAAACCCAGGCTTGCAGGGCAAGTGATGAGACAATCCCTGACTGACCTGAATTGTACTCTGAATCCTATGAGATGATTCTTCTTATTTTTCCATTGGCTTCCACAGACTACTCACATGACTAAGAATTTGCATGATAATGCCCTAAAATTAACTCGTTATTTATGTAACAGTGACTCGGATTTTAGACTCGACTAAGATTAGAAGGGACCATCATGATAATCTAGTCTGACCTCCTGCACATTGTAGGCATTATAGAACCTCGCCCGCCCACTCCTGTAATAGAGCCCTAACCTCTGGCTGAGTTACTGGAGTCCTCAAACCATGGTTTAAAGACTTCAGGTTACAGAGAATCCATCATTTACACTAGTTTAAACCTGCAAGTGACCCAGGCCCCATGCTGCAGAGGAAGGCAAAACCGTCCCAGGGTCTCTGCCAATCTCACCCAGGGAAAAATTCCTTTCTGACCCCAAATATGGCAATCAGTTAGACCCTGAGCATGTGGGCAAGACTCACCAGGCAGATACCTGGGAAAGAATTCTCTGTAGTAACTTAGAGCCCTCACCGTCTAGTGTCCCATCACCGGCTGCTGGGGATATTTGCTGCTAGCAGTCACACATCGGCTATATGCCATTGTAGGCAGTTTCATCATACCATCCCCTCCATAAACGTATCAAGCTCAATCTTGAAGCCAGTTAGGATTTTTGCCCCACTGCTACCCTTAAAAGACTGTTCCAGAACTTCATTCCCCTGATGGTTACAAACCTTTGTCTAATTTCAAGCCTAAACTTGTTGATGGACAGTTTATATCCATGTCTTCTTGTGTCCATACTGTCGCTTAACATAAATATCTCCTCTCCCTCCCTGGTATTTATTCTTCTGATGTATTTATAGAGAGCAATCATATCTCCCCTCAGCCTACTTTTGGTTAGGCTAAACAAGCCAAGCTCTTTGAGTCTCCTCTCATAAAGGTAGGTTTTCCATTCCTCTGATCATCCTATAGCCCTTCTCTGCACCTGTTCCAGTTTGAATTCATGTTTCTTACACATGGGAGACCAGAACTGCACACAGTATTCCAGATGAGATTTCACCAGTGCCTTGTACAATAGTACTAACGCTTCCCTGTCTCTACTGGAAATATCTCACCTGATGCACATTGGCAGCTCATAGTCATCCTGTGATCAACCAACACACCCAGGTCTTTCTCCTCCTCTGTCACTTCCAATTGATACATCCCCAACTTATAACAACAATTTTTGTTGTTAGTCCCTAAATGCATGACCTTGGACTTTGCATTATTAAATTTCATCCCATTTCTATTATTCCAGTTTACAAGATCATCCAGATCTTCTTGTATGATATTCTGGTCCTCCTCCATATTGGCAATACCACCCAACTTTGTGTAATCCACAAATTTTATTAGCATACTCCCACTTTTTGTGCCAAGGTCAATAATGAAAATGTTAAATAAGATTAGTCCCAAGACCAATCCCTGAGGAACTCCACTAGTAAACTGCCTCTAGCCTGATAGTTTTCCTTTCAATATGATCCGTTGTAGTTCCCCCTTTTAACTAGTTCCTTATCCACCTTTCAATTCTCATATTAATCCCCATCTTCTCCAATTTAACTAATAATTTCCCATGTGGAACTGTATTAAATGCCTTACTGAAATCCAGGTAAATTAGATCTATTGAATTTCCTTTGTCTAAAAAAATCAATTATCTTCTCAAAGAAGAAGATCAGGTTGCTCTGACACAATCTATCTTTTGTAAAACCATGTTATATTCTATCCCAGTTACCATTAACCTCTATATCCTTAACTTTCTTTTTCAAAATTTGTTCAGTAGTCATTTTAAGGCACATGGTGGTCCACTTGATTAAAAGCTAAGAGGTACACACAATGTCATTTTAAATCAGCTATTAAATAAGACTACCCCTGAGATGAAAAAAGGAGCCTATAGACTTCACTGTATTCTCCTAAAACTGATGCTCCTAAAACAGAATTGTATAAAAATTGGCCAGTCTTAATACATAAACTAGAAGTAGGCTCATAATGATATATATATCAACTATGAGAGACAGTTTAATGAATATTATAGTATCAGAATCAGCTAAAGAGCTTTTTCCTAATTTTACAGAATTACAACAAACTGTATATAACTTTTCAACAAACACAAAAGACCTGATGAACAAAATTTGTTCCCCTCTGGAAATTATAATTGAACACCATGTTATATGCCTACTTATTGTCCACCCATGAAATGTGTCCTACTGTTTTGTGGAGATACTGTTCTCCATTACTCTGAATATTGTTTTAGTTTTTAATCTGTGGATATACAACATTATAATTTTACTGCCATTTGTACAATGTGTGGAACTGGGTTAGAGATTGGATATCATGAATAGCCTCATGACAAGTTCATTCAAAACTGGATACACCTCTACAACTCAGAGACTGGGGAAGCAAATATAGACTATAAAAACCAAAAATGAACTGAAAACTAGCAAGTTCCATTGTCAGATGTCAGAGCCAGTCAGCCCAGCATGATCAATCTTTTATTCTTATCTGGCCTCATTCTGAGGGTCATGTCTTTCAACTGTGGTGACTAAACCTCTTAAGCTACAAAACAAAAAAATTGTAGAACCATTTTAGAAGCAATACAGAGAAATTTAAATGTAAAATCTAAAATTAAATTCCTAAACTAAGAACTTCACTCCAAGAAAATGCTAAATAGTTCTTCTGCAACACTGCTGATTTACATAATGATAAAGTGACAGAGCTTACACACATATATACTTGCTATAATTTTAAAGTCATGAGACAATATTAAAGAAATATTAATACTGTGCCTTTTTAAAGTTTCTCCTTGCATATCATTATTGTTATACTGATTAGAGTTAGGTTCAGAGGTACTAAAGCCCGTGTTTCTAAAACTGCCTGCTACTTTTGAGCGCCCCATTGGAGACACCTATGTCTCCTGATTTTCAGAGGTAATAAGTAAGGTTACGAGTATGTCATGGAGGTCACGGAAGTCACGGATTCCGTGACTTTCTGCAACCTCTGTGACACTGGGGCCCTGCAGCCACCCAGCTGTGGTGAGGAGGGGACTCTCCTGCATTTGCCCAGTTGCCACGGCAGCAGGGGCCCACCCACAGCTCTCAGACGTGGCCTCCACCCCCCAGCTCCTCAGTCCTGCAGGGCAGTGAGGGATTCCCTGGAGCTCCCCAACCACCACTGGCAGTGGGGGATCCCTCGCAACTCCCCAACCACTGCCACCACTGGCGGGGGAGATACCACCCTCCTGCAGCTCCCCAGCCACCGCCGGCAGGTGGGGTATACCAACCTCCTGCAGCTCCCCAGCCACCACCGTTGCTGGTGGGGGCAGATATCCTCCCCCGCGAGCTCCCTACCACTGGACCCTCCTCCCTGCCCATTTTGTCAGGGACATATTTTGTAGAAGTCAGGGACAGGTCACGGCTTCTGTGAATTTTTGTTCATTGCCCGTGACCTGTCCATGACTTTTACTAAAAATATCCATGACAAAATCATAGCCTTAGTAATGAGTACCCACAGTTTCCAGCTGAAGCCTCTGTAGCTGTCACCATGTTTGGTTTGGCCAGAAAAGTCCCAAATAGAATTTTTGGATCAGCTCTGACATTCAACATTTCAACATTAGCTGGACCTCTTGGTAATAGTGACCATAATATAATTAAATTTAACATCCCTGTGGCAGCAGCCCAACACTGTAGCATTTAATTTCAGAAAGGGGAACTACACAAAAGTGAGGAGGTTAGTGAAACAGAAATTAAAAAGGTACAGTACCAAAAGTAAAATCCCTGCAAACTGCATGGAAACTTTTTAAAGAAACCATAATAGAGACTCAACTTAAATGTATACTCCAATTTAAAAAATATAGTAACAGAGCCAAAAAAGAGCCACCATGGTTAAACAACAAAGTAAAAGAAGCAGTGAGAGGCAAAAAGGCATCCTTTAAAAAGTGGAAGATAAATCCTAATGAGGAAAATAGAAAAGAGCATAAACTCCGGCAAATGAAGTGTAAAAATAAAATTAGAAAGACCAAAAAAGAATTTGAAGAACAGCTAGCCAAAAACTCCAAAAGTAATAGCAAAAAAAATTTTAAATACATCAGAAGCAGAAAGCCTGCTAAACAACCAGTGGGGCCAGTGGACGATCGAGATGCTAAAGGAGAACTCAAGGATGATAAGGCCATTGCGGAGAAACTAAATTAATTCTTTGCATCGGTCTTCACTGCTGAGGATGTGAGGGAGATACCCAAACCTGAGCCATTCTTTTTGAGTGACAGATCTGAGGAACTGTCCCAAATTGAGGTGTCATTAGAGGTGGTTTTGGGACAAATTGATAAACTAAACAGTAATAAGTCTCCAGGACCTGATGGTATTCGTCCAAGAGTTCTGAAGGAACTCAAATGTGAAACCGCAGAACTACTAACTGTCATCTGTAACCTATCATTTAAATCAGCTTCTGTACCAAATGACTGGAGGATAGCTAATGTGACACCAATTTTTAAAAAGGGCTCCAGAGGTGACCCTTGCAACTACAGGCTAGTAAGCCTCACTTCAGTACTGGGCAAATTGGTTGAAACTATCGTAAAGAACAAAATTGTCAGACACCTAGATGAACATAATTTGTTGGGAAATAGTCAAAATGGTTTTTGTAAAGGGAAATCATGCCTCACCAATCTAGTAGAATTCGTTGAAGGGGTCAACAAGCATGCGGACAAAGGAGATCCAGTGGATCTAGTGTATTTAGATTTTCAGAAAGCCTTTGACAAGGTCCCTCACCAAAGGCTATTAAGCAAAATAAGCAGTCATGGGATAAGAGGGAAGATTCTCTCATGGATTGGTAACTGGTTAAAAGATAGGAAACAAAGGTAGGAATAAATGGTCAGTTTTCAGAATGGAGAAAGGTAAATAGTGGTGTCCCCCAGGGATCTGTACTGGGCCCAGTCCTATTTAGCATATTTCATAAATGATCTGGAAAAAGGGGTAAACAGTGAGGTGGCAAAATTTGCAGATAATACAAAACTACTCAAGACAATTAAGTCCCAGGCAGACTGCGAAGAGCTACAAAAGGATCTCACAAAATGGCTTCGTATGAGGAGAGATTAATAAGACTGGGACTTTTCAGCTTGGAAAAGAGGCGACTAAGGGGGGATATGATAGAGGTCTATAAAATCATGAGAGGTATAGAGAAAGTAAATAAGGAAATGTTATTTACTCCTTCTCATAATTCAAGAACAAGGGGCCACCAAATTAAATTAATAGGTAGCAGGTTTAAAACAAACACAAGAAAGTATTTTTTCACGCAACACACTGTCAACCTCTGGAACTCCTTGCCAGAGGGTGTTGTGAAGGCCAATACTATAACAGGGTTCAAAAGGGAGCTAGATAGATTCATGGAAGATAGGTCCATCAATGGCTATTAGCCAGGATGGGCAGGAATGGTGTCCCTAGCCTCTGTTTGCCAGAAGCTGGGATTGGGTGACAGGGCATGGATCACTTGATGATAACCTGTCTGTTCATTCCCTCTGGGGCACCTGCCATTGGCTACTGTCAGAGGACAGGATGCTGGGCTTGATGGACCTTTGGTCTGACCCAGTATGGCCGTTCTTACATTCTATGAAAAAAGGGACACATTTTTCATAAAAAAAAATTCTCAGCCAATGTCTGGAACTGTGGGGCAACAGAAGTAGCTTTTCTAAACCTATCTGCTCCTTCCTCCCACTGCCATCTCCAACCCTGGCTGCTTCTCATCTCAACAGCAACAAACTCCAGCCCCTCACATATTCAGCCTGCCTTTTAGCTGTTTTCAGCAGAATGAGCACCTGGAGCCAGCTGCAGAACTGTTAATCTCCAAGCACTTAAAAGTCATGAATCAGACACCCCAAAATCATGAGATTTTTAAAAGGAATACATTAAGGTGGAGGGGGGGTTGGGAGGAAGACTGTTTTTATTTTTGAAGTTCTGGGTACACTTGAACCACATTTTCAAGCTTTTCATCACAACCAGGAGGAATAGAAACTTACTTAAAAAGAAAAAACAACCAAAAACTGAAATTTGAGACTTATACAGACACATGATCCCCGGAGTCTTTAAGAATAAAATCAAATATCACAGTATTCACAAAAAGTCATTAGAGTGTAGTAGATACCAGGAAATGATGAAGAGGAATGCTAAGTTCCTGGGAAAGGATCCTGCTTGGGGACCAGAGATCAGAAAAGAAAGATGTGGCAGAACAGGAGGTGGAAGCAGCCAGGTGGGAGAAAGAAAAGGAGAAAAAGAGCAGAAACGTCCATAGGGAGTGGGGCAAGTGTACCTGGTACACTGGCTGATTTGGAAAACTGTCATTAAGAAAATATTTCAAACACTGCAAACTGGAGCTATGAGTTAAGCACCTCTGAAAATCAGGCCCTAGATATCTCTAGTTCAGCAACCAAATTAGAGGATAGTTTTGAAAAAGCGTGGCTAAAATGACTTGCTCAAGATCACATGGTAAGTTAGTGGCAGAGGCTAAAATATGAGTACAGAGGCCTGCTGCAAGTCTCTTTCGCTAACCACTTACACAAAATTTCCTCACATGGATATTAGATTGCTAAATGAATTAATCAATTAATTGACTTCAGTTTGGCCCCAGATGTACACATTCATCATGAACAGTCAAAAGAAAAAATGACCACTTGCCGAGTTCTTAGTTCTGTTTATATATTTACTGTAGTGTATTCATCTGAGATAAGAAATCCTTTGACCATCTCGATTGCTTATTATAAAGGACAATAAACTCTCTTAGGCTGGCAGGAACAAGTGAGAAAGAGTTTTTCAGATGGAGTCTCCACTGTAACAAAGAGTACATGACATGCAATAAAATCACACGCAGAGATTAGGACAACAGATATGTTCTGGTTGAAATTGTACTTACGATGATTTCCAGTACTGTAAAATAATCTGTCTCAACTGGCCAGGAATTGTTGACAATTTTTTTTTCTTTTTGTTAGAAAATCCTGATACATTGAAACTGACACTTTTCATGGGAATGTATTGATTTGGACAAAACTTTCGAGGGAAAGGTTTCTCGGGTCCAGGATGGAATTTCTGATCAAAATCAGAGAGAGAGAGAGAGAGAGAGACTCCTGCCAAGAATAGCCAATAGCTGTGTGATTAGGGGTGCTCACCAAGTCCTTCTGTGCCTGATTCAGAACCTGGGTCTCCCACGTAACAGGTGAGTTCCCCTAACCACAGGGCTATTGAGTATTCTTTCAATCTCTATCTCTAAACATTTCAGAAGGTCACAGTTTCATCCTAATGCAGAACGGGGGGAAATGTTGAAATCTTGAAAATTTTCTCAGGCTGGGAAATCAGTTTCCCACCTAGTTCTAGTCCTTACATGTATGTAACTCAGTGAAAAAAAATTGAGGATGGAGGTTGTGCATGGAAATATTACAGGACTGATCTTTAAAGCCGGCTTCCACACAACTCTGCATGCGTTACTCCCACTCACGTCCATGTCAAGTTTGCATAAAAGGCATACATGTCTGGGCCCTGAGGCACCAATTGTACCTGCTGGGCAGCCACAAGTCCCATTGATTTTAACAGGAGTTGCAGCCGCTCAATAACTCCTAGGAAGCTCTCAGGACCTTTCAAGAATTGAGTCCACAGGACCTCCATCCTACTAATATTTATGCATGTGCTTAATCTTAAGTAGGTGAATAGTCCCATTGACTTTAATGAGATTTGGGTCCTTTAATTTACATATCCATTGAGTATTTTTATTTCACATTTTTTTCAGCTTTTTTTCATTTTTTATTTTACTTATGTCAAATTCAGCTAATTCTGCACTTTTCAGATTTCAATTAAACTAATGTAGTATTTTTAGCTAGTCTGAGCTGCCAATCCCTCACTGAAAACAATAGAAATACTATGTATATTGATATGTTCCAAATTACAAATATTTAAGTGCATGAAAATAGAAAAAAATCCAGGACCAAAAAAACCTGGTAATCTAGGGTGACATTGTGATATTGCATTATCTGTAGTACTATACCTACATCATTGGAAAATATTTAATATCATAATAGTGATTAAAATATTATAGCATAAGCTCTAGCTTTCAAAAGTATTCTCATTAAAGACAATACCCCACCAAATGCCGTTCTTTTAAGATTAACTAGGTGAAATATCAATACAGCAAAATTCAACTATTTTAATGATGATACTTAGAAAAATCAGTTGAACTGTGTAAGTTGTTTCATAGGAATTTGAATTAAATAAGTGGTCAATCCCTGTGTTACTCATGACTGAAAGTCAGAGCTTAACATTTCAAATTCTGAAAACAAACATTCCAATAAAAGGGACATTCTATAAAGCACAGCTTTTAAAAAAAATACAGCCACTTTTTGAGGTAATTTTGGACTTTAAAGTGAATCTGGCTCTAGGAATGAATAATTACTGGAAAATTATTCAAGATTCTAGCATGGGCTAAATTTACAAGTTAGCTGTTGTCACTTTTATTAAAGAAGTGATAGTCTGTAGAAATCCTTGTTTGTTTATTACGTACGTACGTACGTGTGTGTGTGTGAGAGAGAGAGAGAGCGCGCGCGCGAGAGAGAGAGAGAGAGAGAGAGAATATGAATGATTTGGGCACATGCTCCTGTAAAGTAAATTCTGAATTATTATTTTTTATTTTGTAATTTCGCTGCAGCTGGCTGAATTAACAAATAACATATTTAAAAAATATATATTAAAACAAGTTTAAAAATCTCCAGTTTCCTCTCCACACTATGCTGAGACTTCCTGTGGTCCAGCCCTCATCTAAGAATTAAGATGGTGATTCTCCATTTGATAAATATACTGCCATTAAAATGAAGGCCCATTTTAACTTTTAAAAGTCACTTTACTTTTCCTTGTAATTATATAAAGCATCCAGAATATCTTTTGCAGTACTGCTGAGTCTTTACAGTGTGGATATGGTCAGAACAGTGACTGAAAAAGTGCATCTTACTCAGCAAGTCTTCTTGAGTTTTCAGAGCTCTATCTGCTGACTTTACTGACAGAAGTGCAGAAATCCTGTCAGCACAGCAAAGTCAACACAGCTAAAAGACAGTGAGCTAGGCGCAGATCCCCAAAAGGACTTAGGCCTGGCCTACACTGGGGATGGGGTGGGGGAAATCGATCTAAGTTATTCAACTTCAGCTACATGAATAACGTAGCTGAAGTCGACATACTTAGATCTACTTACCGCGGTGTCTTCACTGCGGTAAGTTGACGGCTGGCGCTCTCCCGTCGACTCTGCTTGCACCTCTCACCCCGGTCGACGGGAGAGTGCTTGGTGGTCGATTCATCACATCTAGACTAGATGCGATAAATCAACCCCCACCGGATCGATCGCTGCCCGTCGATCCAGTGGGTAATGTAGACAAGCCCTTAAGTGCTTAAGTCAAAAATTTAGGTGCCCGCCACTGAGATCCTCAAAAGCCCTGCTCAGCTGCCACTTAATGCTAAAATTCCTCAGTGCCTAATTTCCACTGTCAAAGTCCGGTAGGTGTCTACATTTCCACAGCTGGGTATGCACACAAAGTCTCAGTCTAGGCACCCAAGCACCTTTCTCATGCCTAAACCCGAGGTGAAGGGAGGCATTGCCTGTGAGGCTCAAGTGGTAGGAATTCTCAAAGGACATCTAACTCCACACAAGACACTTGATGGGTGGCGGAGGAGCAAGCTGACCACTCTGAGATACTCTGATATGGGTCTTTCTCTCAGTCTCTCCTGTTGAAGCTATTCCCTGTGTATAATAAATTAAGTATGCTTGGGGGTGGGAGGGAGAGAAAGAGAATCACTCTATTGTCCCATGGCTAGAGCACTCACCTGAGAGGTGGGAAACCCGTGTTCAAATCCTTTTTTGACATCAGGCCAAGGGGAGACTTGAACTGGGGTCTCCCACATTCCAGGTGAGTGCCCTAACCACTGGACTAAATGTGATAAGGGAGTCCATTTCCCCTCCCCCAAGCCATTTTGTATGGAGTTAGGCATGTGCTGCCAGCATTGTTGCAAGAAATGGCATAGCGGCCTGACTGCAGGAGAGGGTGCCTGGCTGTGGATCCGAAGCAGAGACACATGCCTTCTCCAGCTGGGACATAGGACACACCCTCTCCTCAGCATCTGCTATTGGCTAACTAGGCAGCTCCCCACACCTAAATCCCTTTGTGGATTTGGGCCCTACAGTCTATTTTTCTTGTGCATCAATTAATAATTTCTAATTAGCTCTATCTATGGAAACACACTGAAGGCTAGTAGGTTGCACAGGTGTCACTGAGGGCATAAACAGAGGACAACAAGCTGTATGACTGTTACTGAGGGCCTAGCAGTACGATCATATACCTAAAGGGGATTCTAATTTAATTTAACATAATGGTATGTTCCTGTTGCTGGGAGGAGTGAGGAAAAGGGCAGAAGGACCTGACTTTTATGAATGTTAAATCCTGGTTGACCATATTGTGTTTTACACCACTAAAAATAGTGACCAGAAAATAGTGAATGGTCATGAATCCATTACAAGCTAAAGATGTTTTGTGTTTTAATTGAATATACATATGCAAACCACAATTAATAAACGTTCTCTTCTCATTAGCTTTTTTCTTTCTATTGTCATTTTTCACATTGACCTAAAACCAGCCGTTAACATAATACATAGCTAACACCCATAATCAGCTTCCGAATTCAGAAACACAGGGCCAGATTCTATCCTCAGTTGCAAGCTGTTGGGAGAACATGCCTCATGGTGACCAACCAAGCCACTTCAGTAAAGACAGAATTTATAATATAGTAGGCTCAACCTATTACAGTATTCATTTAAAATGCAGTTTGCAAAATCAAAGAACAACATAGCACAATTTCTGTGCACTGAATCATCATCACCCCAGAACTGCAATTAAGGATAACAAATGTTGCTAAGTTTTAGACAATGATTGCAATTACAAGTAGCAGTGCTTTTCTATTCTTCTGAAAAATGGCATTTAGAGGTTTCAACGATTCTACTAAACCTAGGCTGTAAGTGCCATGCTTGAATCCTTTATTTTGGACGTATGCCCAACAATAAATGATCCACAATGATCTGAGGATAGTACTCCTATCCAAGAACTTAATCAGATTAATGATGTATTTGTTTTATAAAAATGAAGTACATTAAGTCTGAGAATACCTAATTTGCATATTAAATGGTTGGTAGGGCCCAAAAAACTACTGGTTTTACAAAATTGAGATTACAAAATTGTCTATTGTTTTTGAAAATCTGTTAGTAAATAGCAGTGAAATGCAAAATAATAAATAAGTGTTCATTAGCTGTATTTATTTATGTAAATTCATTATATGATGTTTAGTTCAAAAGAACTTGATGCTCAAATTAATAAATATGAAGTATGGACTAAGAACAATACTGATAGCATAATATAAGGCTGATACTAACACCAAACTTCTATTCAGTATTTTCCAATTAATTGGCCTCAAATAATAATTGGTATTCTACTTTAATTTTTCATTTGATTGTATGTGTGTAAATAATAGGGAGGTTCTAAAAACAGTAGTGAAATTATGTATGAGAGTTTGGTTTAAAATTTGTAAACAGATGGATCGCACAGAATGAGACAGTCCTCACTGAACAGGTGGACTTTACATGGTGAAGCAAAAAGAGAATAATGACAGCCAGTGATCTTCACTAATTCTGCTACTTATTTCAGACATTGGCTGTTTTGCTACCTTCTTTTTTCCGTAAAGTCATTACAATTATTAATCAGATTCTCCAGAGAGAAAGAAAAGCTTCAGTTCCAGTAAAGACGTTGTTGATTAGTCTGAAGGCAGATAACTTATTTTACAAATTTTTTGAGAACATCAGTCAGCCTAAATGAAATATATTTTTATTTGGTTTGATCAATTTAAAAATATTTCCTTAAAAAAATAGTACAGTCAGTTTATTATTGAATGATAAGAGATTAAGCCCTACAAAAGGAAGCCCCAGGAGTAAACACAAAATGAATCTGGTTGGCATTTGCCATCTGGCAGGGTAAGTCTAGCATCTATCCATCAAAAAATAATGGAAGAAATATTATACCCAATTTTCCCTTTACCTTCACTCTTGAAATACCTTAACTAGAGAAAACAAATTCTTGCCTGGGGAGATGAAATCCTTGTCAGCAAGGTGAGGGAAACGATCCAGCGTCAGAAGTGTTCTCCATTACACCACTGCAAGCACATGTTGGCTTGGAGAAGAAGGACACTCCAGGGAGATGTACCCCTCCTGGCCCCACCAGAAGAGTGGAGAAGTAGTTTTGCCAGCATCAGGTTCTGGAGCCAAGATGCCATGCCTGTAAGCCCCCACCTCCTGCCAGCAACAGCCACGCCTCAGTGGGCCTATTAGAGGTATCAGGATGTGGATGCTACTGCATTTCTCCAGCAGCAGGCTCTCCATATAGGTGATAGAAAAATCCTTTCTCTCTCTGGTGGGGGCAAAATACTAATACATGCAGAAGCAAGTGACATAGCTCTCCCTTTCTCTTCCTGTGGTAGGGTTGCCAACTTTCTACTTGCACAAAACCAAACACCCTTCCCCTGCCCCACACCTCCTCCGAGCCCCTGCCCCACCCCTTCTCCAAAGCCCTGCCCCCCCGCTCACTCTGTTCCCCGCCCCCCATCGCTCGCTCTCCCCACCCTCCCTCACTCGCTCATTTTCACCGGGCTGGTTCAGGAGGTTGGGATGCAGGAGGGGGTGACGGCTGTGGCTGGGGGTGTGGGCTCTGGGGTGGGGCCAGAAATGAGGAGTTCAGGGTGTGGGAGGGGGCTCCAGGATGAGGCAGTGGGTTGGGGCTCTGACTGGGGGTATAGGCTGGGGGGGGCAGGAATAAGGGGTTTGGGGTGCAGGAGGGGACTCCAGGCTGCAGGGTGGAGCTGAGGCAGGGGGATGGGGAGTGGAAGGGAGTATGGGCTGGGGGTGCGGGTTCCGGGGTGGGACCAGAAATGAGGGGTTCAGGGTGCGGAAGAGGGCTCTGAGCTGGAGCAGAGGGTTGGGGGGGTGAGGGTTCTGGCTGGGGGTGCAGGCTCTGGTGTGGGGCTGGGGATGAGGGATTTGGAGTGCAGGAGGGGGATCAGGGTGTGGGCAAGGGGCTGGGGCGTGGGAGGGGGGCAGGCTACAGGAGGTGCTTACCTCAGGCAGCTCCCGGAAGCAGCACCATGTCCTCCTCCAGCGCCTACACAGAGGTGCGGCCAGGTGGCTCTGCGCACTGCCCTGTCCACTGGCGCTGCAGACCACATGGTTCCTGGCCAATAGGAGCTGTGAGGCTGGTGCTTGGGGCAGGGGCAGAGCCTCCTGGCTGCCCCTACACGTAGGAGCTGGAGGGGGAACATGCCGCTGCTTCTGGAAGCCACGCAAACTCACGGCAGGCAGGGAGCCTGCCTTAGCCCTGCTGACCAGACTTTTAACGGATCAGTGGTGCTGACAGGAGCTGCCAGCATCCCTTGTCAACCAGGCATCTGCGGCCATGCCAGATCTTCAAACACAGAGGGAGAAAAGGAAAGGAAAGGAAAGGAAAGGAAAGGAAAGGAGATGGAAGTTGTAGGCCTAATGAACTACTGCTGCTACCATGCATATAACTGAGTAAGAGACAAGCAGCAGTTAGTGGCAGTTGTATATCACCAGAGCCCAGCAGTTAGATGGGTTTCAGCTCCTAGCTAATCATCACATTATACTGGGCTCATCACCCTGGTATCTGAGTTCCAATTAAAAGGAAGTAATAATTTTACTTCCTTTTAAATAATTTTTAAATATTTTTTTAAATAATTTTAAAAAACACAATGAAATGCTAGCAACTCAGGAGATTTGCAGCTAAGATTCCAAAACAAGCCTTAATTGTGACCTAGTATGCCCACCAATCTTTCATCTAAATGCCAGTTCACACTAACCCACCTATATTTCCAAAATGGCCAACAGACTGTCTTTACCCTGTACATTCTAACAAGTGAATCACTAGCCCATCATAAATGGGACACAAACTCAACACTCCTCAAGTTCACCTGACCATGCTGCTACTGGCCAGAGTCTACAACATCTCACATATTTCTATTCATCTATAAAAAAAATACATTTTTAGTGGCAGTTAAGATTGTGGCAGGCCACACACCATCCACCCAAAACCTTAAAAGAATAGTGACCTCATATGCTATTGTTACCATTATTCTGTGAAGTTATTCTGCCTTTAGGTTGCTAAAGATACAAATGGGTACAAAGAGAAGTGTCACAATACTGTGAAAATTTGCCAAACGGGGTAATTTTCAACTCCTATTATTGTCTGTGTATCAATTCATTTTTCATCAAACCACCTTGAAAAATTTCATATAGAACTGTATGTTTATGTTCAATATTTTGTTTTTTGCCATTTCAAGGAATTTATTATAAAGCACAGACTTCCTTTTTTTTTAATTAAAGTTTGTACTGAAAAGCAAAAAACATCACAATGCAAAAAGAAAACAAAAAATTAACATTATAAACTTATAATTATCATCTGTAGCACAGAGCATAGTGCAAAAACCATTTTAACAACCTTAATATTAAACTATAAAATCAAATCAATACTTTACAACTAATGGGGGACAACACAGACAATGCAGGCAGGGGAAATATGAAAGCAAGAGGAAGAGACAAGAGGCTTAGGACCATACAGTGGGTAGTTGGGCATTCCCTAGTCAAATACAACAGTTCAGTTTTAACAAGAGCTTCAAACCTTGAATGAAATCTTAACTATGATGCAGCTACTTCTGCACCATAATTTATCCTTCATCCACCACTTCACCACAAGCTAGCTAACCCCATCTGTTGCATTTTGTCCAGTCTCTTCATAAGGGCTGGCAAACCTATTGTGCCTATTACATTGGAATGCTTCCCAATTCAGATTGAGACCCCACTCTCCACATAAACAATCTGCAAACTGTATTTCATTCCACACATACTGTCCAGACCCCCACAGTACCCCATTCACCTACAAGGGACTTAACGTCTGCCTTTTTGCCCATAAAGGGGAAAGAGGAATTGCTATATGTATAGACTTTGCCTGATAGCCTGCTTGTGCTCCATGGCACAGAACAGTCAGCAGCCTTCTGCTCTCCCCTTCCTTATGCCACCAAGTCACCTGACACAACTTGAGCAAGTCATGATGAACCCAGTCAATCTCCTGATACTCTAGCCACCCCGTTTTCTGCACCAGAGTGCAGAGGGTAAGTAATTTGTGCTCAGCAACCAACAGTGTACAACCCATGATTAATCTGATATTTGGTTAATCTAAACAAAATGAATTGTTTTCATACCTAGCATTTTCCTTTATTTAGTTTACAATAAGAAGGGAAGGATATGTAATTTTAAGATTTTAAACTATCAGCAATGGAGAGTTTAGAGAGTAAAAAGGATTAAAGCTATATAAAGAAAAGCCTTGTCTACACTAGAAAAATTATCCATTGGTGACAACAGGTAACAACAATAGGTGCGGCTGAACTGGTGCTGAACGTGGATTAACTGCAAGCATACAACAGGAAAAGCCATGTTCAGTACCAGTTCTGAAAACATGGCAAAAACCTGCAGGGGTTCTCAGCAACAGACAATTTTTCTAGCACTGAAGAGTACTCAAAGGGATCCTCTCAACTTGTTAAAGCCATCGACATTCAAGGAGCACCTTTTGCTGAGGAGTCATTCAGATTATAATTCTAATCACAACAGAGCACAATAAGCAAAAGCCTTTGAAGAAGGTGCCTTTATTGCTAAAAACTTCACAACTCAGAGACTCACTACTATCTTATACTGGGTTTCAGCATTAAGTGCTGCATTTAACCTATATTAGCAAAGAATTTCTAATTAAAAAATTAAGTCATTAAATGGCTGTACACAATATATTTAATTCAATGACCACAAAGGGTATTTACAAACAATTAACTAAGTCTCACAACATTCCTGGGAGGTAAGTATTATTATGCTTGTGTTTACAGAGGGTTTAACTGAAGATAAAGAGTTTAAGGGCTTGATTCTCAATCTCAAAAGTAAGGCTATGTCTACACTATACTCGCGCTGGCAAAATTTATGTCGCTCAGAGGTGCAAATATTCCACTCCCCCTGAGCAAGATAAATTACTCCAGCATAAGCACTAGTGTGCACAGTGCTATGTGGGCAGGAGAGCTTCTCCCATCAACACAGCTACTGCCACTCGGGGGTGGATTAATTATGTTAACGGAAGAGCTCTCTCCCGTTGGCATAGAGTGGCTACACTGGAGATCTTACAGCAGCGCATTACTTACACAGATATTCCTGATCTATGCATGCAGTTACTACAACTGCACACACAAATTAGAAGCACAATTGCACATATATTTTTGTACACATGTTGCATCCCTATTTCTGAATATCAGCAATTAATTAAAACACCTGCAAATAAAATCCACATGTTCCTTGCACTAACCACTTAATGACACTGACATCTCATCTCTTTAGGCTCTGAAAAGTATCACTCAGGAATTATGTACAGGACTGGGATTTAAAGTTTAAGAACAAATTGGCTGTGAAAATTTTAAAAGCTCAAAATGTTCTTGATATAAAGGAAAAGATGCAATTTGGATATTGGCAATAACTAAAAAAATGAATCTTGCATCTGAAGAAGGGAGGTTCTTACCCACGAAAGCTTATGCTCCCAATACTTCTTTAGTCTTAAAGGTGCCACAGGACACTCTGTTGCTTCTAACTAAAATAATGTTACAAGAACCACTGGCAAATGCCTTTAGGCTGCCTCTTCCATACACAAGTCTTGGAGGACAATTTGCAACTTACTAAGCAGTGCAAATTCTGATTCACAGCTTTAAACTTTTGTGGAAGAATTATATTAGCCCAAATCCATAGTGAAGAGTCGTTGCAGAGGTTAATGGGACTCTGAAAAGCTCTGATGGGTCCTACATCAGAAACTCAGTACTCTAAAACTCGTACTCTAAAATTTCCATTTTCACATGAATGTAGATTTCAAAAAATCCCAGGACGCTGAGGCATTTGAGACCCAGAGAGTGTTAAAATGTTGTTAAAGGGCAAGCAGACTTCTTTTTGGTCCCAATGCTAAAGGGAGATGTGGGTGGGCAGGCTCCTGGATCTGCAGAAACTGTCACAGTCACAGGGTGGCTGGCCCCTTTAAATGACGCAGGTCCAGCTCCGCTGGTGCTAGAACAGGTGCTTCTAGTTTGGTCAATTAAGAGATCAGGTCAGCACCTGGGACTATAATAGAACCAGGCTGACTTGTCAATAAGGAAGGAGAGCAGGAGCAGCGCGGAGTTCCCTGGGAGAGGCTGCCAGAATCCCTTGGGAGGGGAGGTTGTGGGAACCTCTGGAGAAAAAGGGACTCTCCAAGGGAGAAATCCCTGAGAAACCGAATTCAGTGAAAAGGGCAAGGAAGTATCCTGAGGTAGGCCCTGAAACATGAAGGACAGAGAGAAAAAGAGGAAAATCCCCTTGTATCTATAGCCCAGGATGGGCTGAGGAACTGTTTATGTTTTGGAAATAAAACTGCCTGAAAAGAGACTCTGGTTGTGGGGCTGGGAATAGTTCCTTTATAGGCTGGGGACAAGCCAGCATCTTACAGTCATTATGGAGCTATTGAGTGGTACGTCCACCAGCTAGAACATCACACTTTAACAGAAAGTTGGGAGAGCAAACCAGTTGCTTGCCCTCTGAGAAAAACAGCTCACCACTCTCCAAAGAAGCTCAAGCCAATCTACTGATCCTTGAAGGCTGCTGGAGCCCCCCTCATATGACCAATCACAACAGATGAATGTGATTGGAGCAGGGCCGGCTCCAGGCACCAGCGAAGGAAGCAGCTGGTTGGGGCGGCTAATACAAAGGGGCGGCACTCCGTCCGCTATTGGGGCGGTACGTCCGGGTCTTCAGCGGGAATTCGGCAGCGGGTCCCTCAGTCCCTCTCTTCCTTCCTCTTTGAGCTGCTGCCGAAGTGCCGCTGAAGAGGAAGAGAGGGAGTGAAGGACCCGCCACCGAAGTGCCGCCGAAAAATGGAGCGGCGCGATTGAGCTGCCACCGAAGTGCCGCCGATCGGCTTTTCTTTTCTTTTTTTTTCCCCTCCGCTTGGGGCGGCAGAAAATCTGGAGGGGTGAGAGAAGGGATTATGATAGATGAGGGAAGAGAGAGTGCATTAGGGAAGTAGAAGGGTCCCTTGCCAAATCTTTAAAACATAATCACACACACACACATTAAGAGTTTGAGTCTAAGGATGAAGGAAGAGTCACAAAACTAGGAAACGCCACCTTTTTCCAAACCATTTTGCTAACCATAGAAGACAACCAAGGAAGACACATTGGTCAAAAAATTTTTCCACCTGTCTCCTCTATTTTAAGTAACAAAGATGAACAGAGGTATTTCTGAGACTATTCTCTTCCCCCGACCCCCACTTCTTTTGGAATGCTGCTGGTATTTTTATTTTTGACTATTTGAATTCAGAAGCTTATGCAAGAGGATTATTTTTTTTTTAAACTAGGCACCCAACCTACTAAATCGTTACAGGAGCTATTCAAAAACATTAAATTGCAAACTGATATGCAGGAAGCAAATCATAAGCAAACACGTAGTTGTCAATCTCCTTTTCCTGATATGATCTTAGATGATGTTCACTCAGTTAGTACAGTCTATTAATTGGACTCCAGTGAAGAGTACTGAACTGAAAAGATATTGGCCTACAATGTAAGATAGGTATTTTATTTCAGGTCATGTCTCATGATGATGTGTTCTATTAATTCCCACTGAGCATGGATCTGTGTCCATGCCTGGAACTTGAATCTGTAGAAAGTAAGTCACAGTAGTCTCAATTCTAAATTATTAGCTTACATGTTGTTTTTATCTCCTATGACTGCAAGGTACTAAACTGAATACATAATATTTATGATTTTGACTAGTATATTAACCATAACATAGTTTCTGTAGCAAGAAAATTCCTGTCAGAGGTTTTGAGGAGAAGGGGGATAGCTACCCCTTTTCTCCCTCATAGGAGGTTCGTGGCATTTCACAACACTCCAGCATCAGTTTTGAGGCAGCATGCAGGGCGCCACTGTATAAGAAAAAGTGCAACAAGCATCATTTCAGGGATGAGTTCTGACTAACCATGACTTGAATTGAAATGCATTCTTTTACATTGCTGAATGAATACCATTATTTAGCGATGGGTATAAGTACAGTTCTATTTCTAAGCATTATATTTATGTCTAACAGCTTAAGAATCAGAATATTACTTATGTTCCATTTCTTGGCTCTGGAAGTGTTTTGACCCCATATAGAAATTTGAAGGCCTTTCCTGAATAGGGCCTTCTATTCACATAATGATTTTTTCTGTGTTTTATTAATATAAATACATTTCACCTAGTGAAAGTAGGTCTTACATAATGTACAAGAGGCATCTTATTAAATTGTGACAATTTTAAATAGAGCTTTTAGACTATGAAACTTATTTTTCTACATAAGTGGATAGAAACTATGTGGCAAAAGAGAAGCAAACATACCTTTAAAATGACCTCCTGGTAATATATAAATACAAACTATGTAAGCAATTTTTCAGGTCATAGTGTAATACTCATAAGAATACCTCCAAGTACCAAACAAAGCAGTGAAATATAGTATTTCTAGTATGTATTTCTCTGACAATTTCTCTGTGTATTGCATATTGATAAAATACAATATATACTCTGCAAATATTAACCAGAGTCCATCTTTGGAAAGGTAGATTTTATTTCCAATTAGTTAACTATTTCTAATTATTTAAGTTATTATTGGTGAGACAACTTCTTGTACAGTTAACACCAAATTATAATTAAATATAATACAATATTCCTTATTCTTTGGGTAATAAAGAGTGGAACATTTTTATATATTTCTTACTTCACACACTCTTCGGTAACACCAGATATACATACTTTTAGGATAAAACTAAGTGTTAAATCATTGCAGAAAAACAATGGTCAGATATTTACATGATAGGCCAGTAAAACCACAGAAAGAGATATTGGAAACAAAAGAGAGCTGAGAAAGGGAAAATCGGGAAATAAAGAGAAACTCTTTAAAATTATAATTTTTGTCTCCAAGTCTTCAGTTGAAGCTTCTGTTCAGAAACAGAAAGGAACCTTAATGGACAGCCATTAAACAACCCTGAACAATTAGAGGCAGCTCCTACTCATAACTGAAACAAAATAAGCCAAAGATTGATAAACCAGTGCAAGATATGTAATGTGAACAGTAATATGTATTTAGAACACATAATTATGTACCTAAATGTTATTGCCAGACATATTGATATCATCAGGAAGGGTCATTCCACACTGGTACATCAGAGATGAAGAAAAAACATTTATAGGTAAAAGCTCTTTCTGAAGTTCTGATGCACCTTTTTAAAATTCTTGTTATATTATAACAGTGCAGAAGCTAGAGTTTCCACCCTGCAGAATATTTCACATTCTGAAAAGAAAAAAAAAAAAAAATTTCATTTTGAACTGGAACAAAAAAGTCAGATATCCAAAATTTTACACATGATGGACATTTAAAAAAAAACTGATATCTTCCATTATTCTATGCAGTGTTGTGGTGGCCAAGTCGGTACCAGGATATTAGAGAGACAAGGTGGATGAGATAATATCTTTTATTGGGCCAGCTTCTGTTGGTGAGAGAGAGAAGCTTTCGAGCTTACACAGCTCTTCTGTGTAAGCTCGAAAGCTTCTCTCTCTCACCAACAGAAGTTGGCCCAATAAAAGATATTATCTCACCCACCTTGTCTCTCTAATTTTCAAAAAAGTCTTGTTTCAGAAACTAAACAATGTTTTCCCAGCCTCTGTGGCAGCCCACCTGCACTGAAGATAGAAGCCCAGGGACTCAGCACCAAGAAAGTTTCCTCCCTGGTTTCCATCAAAACGTCATAGAAACTTTTCACAGAGTCAACATGTTCTCACAAAACATTTTGATTCAGTTCAATCATCATTTTCCAGTGGAAAATTTGCAAACAGGTTTACTTGTTATCTAACCTAAGGAGGATTACTCAGCAACCTCCATTCTCAACATTCCATAGCTAGGTCTGCACTGCAGAGGCAAATATGTCAATCTGGTGAAAGAAAACTGGAAGGGACTCTCACTTTCTAAATCTATTTCAACAAGGATTCCCATCTCTCAACGCATAAAGTGTACAGATCAGATAGAATGAGCCCCGATTTTCATATGAAAACACATCCTGAATACAAGCTTTCGCCCAGCAAGCTAAGACTAGTTTAGAGGTTTTGCTACCTACCAAGCTATTCTCAGTGGGCTCAGGGATCTGTAAATTAAGCAATCTGGCTGATATGTGAAGACTTCTCTGTTACTACACCCTTTTTGAACATCACATGAGTTGCCACAGCTAAATGTCTGTGTCCTACCTCCTTTGTTGCAGTACTGGACAACAGAGTAATAGTTTGCATTAGAAATGACTTGTGCGAGAGCTCAAAGCTCTTTGCTCAGCTCTTTAACAACTCTTATTTCCAAAATGTTGATACAGAATCTGATTTTCATCCTGAACTATTATCATTGACGTCTATTGACAGCCAGTTTCCCACCTCCAAAAGACTAGTTGGTATCTGCTATTATTAGCCACTTGTTTTTCATCGAGGGTATCCCCCAAAGAATAGCCTGGCCTTTTCGTTACACAGCACAATAAACCTAAAGCCTCAGTGCAACTGTTTTGCAAGGGGCCTTGTGAAGAAATCCAGAGAACAATCTCACTGTGAAGTACGTAAGGCTTACACTGCACTGAAAATACCTGTGTCATCATCATGGATATTTCATACTTTTCCACCATCACTGATCCAAGTAATACTGCCTGTGACCCAGAGAGGCCTAGAAAGCCTGTTGCATTAATAAAAAGGTCTCTGAAGTCATGTCTTGTACATTTGTTCTAAAGGAAGACAGCAAAAACTCGAGAAAGGATAATAGACAAGGCAGCTATCCTGGCTGTGCTATACAAAAAGGTTGACTACTAGGGGACATTCTTCCTGATTAATGGAAAGAGAGAGAGGAAAAGCCATCTAGTTGGATTGGTGCTAAAAGCTGAATTGCAAGGCACTGATGAATGGGCTGCCTGATCAAGTGCCAATTCAGTTCCTCCCAGTTTTCAGGTGGTCAAAATATAAGTTTAAGACCATTTTCCACTTCAGTATGAAATACGTAAATACAAAAAAGATAGTACCTTTTGTCAGAATCAGATTCATATTTAATAAAAATTAATTTAAAAAGAAAAAGTTAAAATGAAAGATACGAGTATTTTCTTTTTCATTCAAAATGGAGCAAGGATCTTCTAATTATCCTGACCTAATTTTTATGTTAATGTCATTTATGTAGTACAGCAACATTTCTCGACCTCAAATAATGTCTCTTGCATATTTATGAGTTAAAAGATTATTTTAAAAGGATCAAAAGCATAAATCTACAAGTGATTTCATAACAAGTATTTGAAAAAGTAACTTTTAAAATACAATAGCGCATCAATAATGATCCTGCTAATTGAAGCACCATTTAAAAGTGTCAATAGCTCTTACAACACTGGTTTCAATCCCTTACTAATTTAATGCTACAACTTCATTTCTTGCTCTAATCTCATGTAATTTACCCTACTTAATTCCTTGCTTCTGGATATGCTACATTTGCCACCCAATGAGTTTATTTCACTGGTCATTTACTTTTAACAGTAAAACTAAACTATTTGAGGGAAATAATCTCCCTGAAAATCCAACATAGGATAAAAGGCTCTTATTTATCCAGCATTTTGTGCCTTGAATTGAAGCATTATTGCAAAGAGTAAGCAATAAACAAAAACACATCAGGGGCCTGGGAGGAGCAGTGTAACCAATTACATTTAATTAAATCAAAGGATGGGAGCCCTAGGGCTGAATGAGCTGAAGAACAAATTTGCATTAACACCTAGCAGCCAAACAAGTAGTTCTTGGTTTAGTCTGGAAGTACAATTGTTGCCATCTATTCTCTGCACTGAAGGGGGGCCATTAGCTAAATTCTTAGGCATTGTTTGCCAACCGATGAGGGGCTGCCGTCTCAACATTTCACTTCATCACACAGGAAAATTGGCTACTAAAATAAACAGCTTCTTCTGAAATCTAACAAACAAACTTTAATACCTGACTCTCAAGTTTACAATTATGTAACATCTTTGTTCAAAGCTAAAAAAGAGCATAGGGATAAATGAAAATACCGTGGCTCATACACCTCAGTGAAGAGGACATGCTGGAATATGTATTAGGTTGGGGGAAATTAAAGCACATCTGACCTTTCGACTATAACGTACGCTATAATGATGAGCAAGTCTCTACCTGGATCACAGGCCAGGCAAAGGTTACACGAAACACATTTCAAGAATGGACCCATACATTGAGCCATTGTTGTAATGAGACCTCTCAACACCATGCTAATTACAAAGGAAAGCACCTTCAGTGGGTTTTTTTGTTTTTTTGTTTTTTTTTTGGTGTTTGGTGGGAAGAGAATGGGACAGATATGTTAGAGAAGAGGAAGGAATGGAGGTGAACTGAGATATGGAAAAGAGTAAAAATGGTAGGCATGGAGAGATTGAGAGTAAATCAAGGAATTCCAGAAGTATATATCAGGGAAATAGCATAAATACATTATCCATAATAGATAATGGATTTTCCTAACTGCAATCCTGAAAAACAAAACTAAAAAGACTACAAAAAGAAACAATCTTTACACAAAATTCGCTCTTGAATATTATTCATGTATGAGATGCCTTGTATAAAGGATGAGAGCTCTTTCTAGAAGGTGTTTAAGTGGCACTTGGTAGAGATGCAACAGTCTGCTACCTTTATTAGAAAGTAAGATTTTCAAGGGTTTGTAAATATAGTCATTTCAAATAAAACTATAAGTTTAAACATATCATTCATCAAACTTATCATTAAACTTATCATTCATCCCAGATGTAAATGTATTCTGAAAAAAAAAAAATATATATATATATATATACATTTTTAAAATGTGTAAATTAGTTGAGCCATTTTAGGTTATATAATGCATGAAAACAGCTTTTCCACTGTTTCAAATCAATTTTTCCCTTAAGTTCCATTTAAAAGGTTCAATTATAGAAGATAATTTTATAGGCAATCAGTGCTTATTGTGCCCTTGTGCCTTAAAGTAAATTAAATAGCCAGTTACTTATGTTTACAAAGGAGCTACTGAACATGTGCACAGTAGTTACATAATACTTTCTTAGGGCTGGTCTTCACTGAGAACTTACTCTGACATAGCTATGTCTCTCCGGGGTGTGAAAAATCCACACCCCTGAGAGACATAGTTATGCCATCCTAACCCCCAAGGTAGACAGCACTAGGTTGACAGAAAAGTTCTTCCATCAACATAGCTTCTGCCTCTCAGGGAGATGGATACTGATGGGAGAACCCCTCCTGTTGGTGTAGGTAGTGTCTATACTGAAGCGTTACAGCAGCGCAGCCACAATAGTGCAACTGTTGCATTTCAAATGTAGACTAGCACTTGTTCTTTAATGTTAAAGGTGGAGAATACACAGGGCAATACAAACGCTTTTGTGAAGAATTATATGCTCTGATCTTCAACTCTTCAGAAAGATAGCCACTGCATCCAGACCTATGAATTTTCTTGCTCTGGAGGAATTTAAACCGCGGTTCTACTCTGCAGCAGAAGCTGTGATGGTTGGGTTGTTTGGGATCTCAATTATGGTCCTCAAGGTCATCAGTTCAAGTGTCACTCACTCTCCCACTGGAACACCACCTCCAGTGCAGTTGGACATTGTGCTGGCCACATCACTCCCTTGTGCACAACTGGCCATAAACTGAGGTGCCTTTGCCACATTAGCCCAATGAGCCCTTGGCTCAGAGGGAGCTTTGGCTTTGGTTCTGGTTCTACTCTGCAAAGTAGCTATGTAAAAATGACATGTTCTTACTAATGTTATATGCACTGTAGTTGTAGCCATGTTGGCCCCAGGATATTAGAGGGATGCCCACAAAGTAGTTAGCCAGCACATCTTGGAGGGACTATTCAAATTGAGTGGCCCATCAAAAAGGCACTTAACTCACAATGGACCATGGGAGATTCCCATCTACACTTAATGGAATTTCCTGCTGTGACTAGGTGAAATGCACGTGTAACGCTAACAGACCCCGGTCATTGGTGAGCAGGATTGAACCTGGGACCTCTGGAGCTCAGTGCATGAATCTCAACTGCATGAGCCAAAAAGCCAACTGGCTGTTAGCTAAGGCTGTAGAGCAAACTCTATTAACTCTCTCTAAATGGTCTCAGTGCCTCTACATGGGACAGAACACCACTCCCAGAAGGTGTGTGGGTTACACACGGGCATGTGACTTGCCCATGTGACACCAAACTCCATCTTGTTGCTGTAATTTTCCACAGTAAGAACAATGGGATTCCCTCCACATGTCAGAAGCTATAAAAGGCCCTGGAAACACCTCCATTTTGCCTCTTTTTTGCCCAAACCTCTGGATTATGGATATACTAATGGGAGCATTCTAACCAATGGCCTGAGGTCCTTCCAGTGATCTGGAAGCAGCCAGTGACTTGATTTAAGTTTATTCCATCACTGCTACAAGTCTGAACCAAGAACTTTGCAATTATTGTATGTATTAGATTCCTTTAACCTAGGGTTACCATACATCCGGATTTTCCCGGACATGTCCAGCTTTTTGGGCCTCAAATCACCGTCCGGGAGGAAATCCCAAAAAGCCAGACATGTCCGGGAAAATAGGGAGGGAAAGGCCGGCAGTGCTCGACTGGGGGCCGGAGCCGCTGGGGCCGGCAGCGTTCGGCCGGGGCCAGCGGTGTTCGGCCAGGGGCAGCGGCCGGAGCCGGCGGCGCGGGGCCGGGGGCCGGCGCCCCAGGGCTCGAGCCGAGCTGGGCAGGAGACGCCGGGGCTAGAGCCTCTTGGCCTGGGCCGGCCGCCGGAGTGAGCCACTCGGCCCGGGGGGGCCGGAGTGAGCCACTCGGCCGGGGGGACCAGACTGGGCCGCGCCTCCTCGCGCCTCCCCCGCCCCAGCCCACCTGCTGCCTGCCTGCTTCAGGCTTCCCGCGAATCAAATGTTCGCGGGGAGCAGCGGAGTTTGGGCGAGGCCGGGAAGAGGCAGGGGCAGAGCTGGGGCGGGGCCGGGGCCCCGTGGAGTGTCCTCTTTTTGGACACTTAAAATATGGTAACCCTATTTAACCAATTTTAACTCTCACCTTTCTTTCTTTTTATAAATAAACCTTTAGATTTTAGATACAAAAGGATTGGCAATAATGTGATTTTTGGGTAAGATCTAAGTTATATATTAACCTGGGTGTGTGGCTGGTCTTTTGGGATCAGAAGAACCATTTATTTGATGAGACTGGTTGTAAAGAACCACTCACGTTTAAATCCAGTGTTTTCAGTTGTAATACAAGGATTGGGATGCCTAAGGAAACTGCTTTTATGACTTCTTATTAGCCAGTGTGGTGAAACAGAAGTTTACTTTTGTTGCTGGTTTGGGGGATTAACCACCAGTCTTAGGGGTATATCTGCCCTATTTCTCAGCAGTTCATCCTGAATTTGGCATCCTCAGTTGAGACCCACTGAGGCACGGTTACAGTGACAAAATTAGAGAAATGGTCTGAAGTAAATAGGATGAAATTCAATAAGGACAAATGCAAAGTACTCCACTTAGGAAGGAACAATCAGTTGCACACGTACAAAATGGGAAATGACTGCCTAGGAAGGAGTACTGCAGAAAGATAGCTGGGGGTCATGGTGGATCACAAGCTAAATATGAGTGAACAGTATAATACTGTTGCAAAAAAAGCAAACATCATTCTGGGATGTATTAGCAGGAGTTTTATAAGCAAGATATGAGAAGTAATTCTTCCACTCTACTCCACGCTGATTAGGCTTTAACTGGACTTTTATGTTCAGTTCTGGGCACAACATTTCAGGAAAGATGTGGACAAACTGGAGAAAGTCCAGAGAAGAGCAACAAAAATAATTAAAGGTCTAGAACAGTGGTTCTCAACCTATTTACAATGTGTTACATGGGCCGCAGGTTGAGAACCACTGCGGCAGACACACACTGGCCCGCCCAACCCTGTGCTGCCAGCCTGCCCCTTCCCCTCAGGAGCAGACTCACCCAGAGACCCCTCCACCGCACAGAGCAGGCAGCTGTGACCCCATGGTGTGGGGCTGGGAGCAGAGACCCAAAGCAAACCTGGGGATGCTGCAGCACCCTCCCACACTCCTAATGCCTGGGCCTATGTTGCCCAGCACCATCTGGCCCTCAGCTAGCCCCGCCCTCTGCCAGACCAGAGGGGCAAATTTTGAATTTTTTTTAATCACACAGCTGGGCCACAGTTGTGTGCTAATTAGCTGCATACGGCCCATAGGCTGAGAACCACTGGTCTAGAAAACATGATCTATGAGGGAAGATTGAAAACATTGGGTTTTTTTAGTCTGGAGAAAAGAGGACTGAGAGGGATCATGATAACTGTTTTCAAGTACATAAAAGGTTGTTATAAGGAGGGGGGAGAAAAACTGTTCTCCTTATCTTCTGAGGATAGACAAGAAGCAATGGGCTTAAGTTGCAGCAAGGGAGGTTTAGGTTGGACATTAGCTTTGATAGCACAAGGTTCAAATCCCAGGGAGAAACTGGGTCCCTTATTTGGGGAAATAGCTTCTCCGGGCCTTTCAGGAAATGGTTTACCATTTCATGAGAAAAGAGGGACTTACTGTCAACCTTGGGATGGAACGCGGAGATGGCGCCCAGATGAACTTTGATTGAAGAAAGGACGCGGCCCTGCTGCTTCAAGGAGAAGAGGTAACCCAAAACAAGCTGCAAGAACGTGTGCGCCAGCCGAAGCACCCACGGAAAAAAAATGGTGGGTGCTGAGCACCCACCGGCAGCTCTGCCAATCAGTGCCTCCCCATCACCCCCCCCCCCCCAGTGCCTCCTGCCTGCCACAGATCAGCTGTTCCGAGGCATGCAGGAGACACTGGGGAGGGAAGGGGGAGGAGCGATGGCCGGGCACTCTTGGGGGAGGGGACGGAACAGGGCAGAAAGAGGCAGGGCGGGGTGGAGCCTTGGGGTGGAGTGGGGGCAAGGCCTGGGGTTGAGCCGGGAGAGCCCCTGGCACATTGGAAACTCAGCACATATGCAGACTGCCTCTTGACAGAGGGGGGGGAAGAATGAGCCCCTCCCTGTCTGTTGATATAGAACAGGGGTCTCAAACACGCGGCCCGTGGCCCGCATGCGGCCCGCGGGGTTCTTTCGTGCGACCCGCCAAGCTCCCCGGGCCCCCCTACCCACGCGTCCCACACCTCTCTGCCTACCCCGTGGGGCCACGAGCCCCGCACCGCTCCCTGAAGCGGCTGGAACTATGGCCCTGCATCCCCGGGCAGGGCGGGTGGGGGAGTAGAGGGCTCTGTGCTCTTGCTTCCAGGCACCGTCCCCCGCAGCTCCCATTGGCTGGGAACGGGGAATCGCAGCCAATGGGAACTTTGGGAGAGGTACCTGGAGGAGCAGCAAGAGCAGCACATGGCGCCGTTTCCTCCCCCGGACTCCAGCTGCTTCCTGGAGTGGAGCACAGCAGAGCGGGGCCAGAGCAGGCAGGCAGGCAGGGAGCCTGCCCTGGCCACGATGCAAGGCGCTGCCACCCCGGAGCCGCTCTAGGTAAGCGGCACCGAGCTATAACCCGCACCCCTCCTGCACCCCAACTCCCTGTCCAGAGCCCCCTGCCACATCCCACACACCCCTCCTGCATCCCAACCCTCTGCCCTGAGCCCCCTGCCACACCCTGCACCCCAACCCCCTGCTGTACCCCTCACCCCTCCTGCACACCACACCCCAACTCCCTGCCCTGAGCCCCCTGCTGCACCCTGCACACCTCCTGAGCTCCCTGCCCTGAGCCCCCACCGCACCCTGCACCCTGACCCCCTGCTTCACCCCTCACTCCTCCTGCACCCCACACTCCAAATCCCTGCCCTGAGCCCCCCACCACACCCTGCATCCCTCCTGCACCCCCTGGGGGCAGGGAGGGGGCAGAGTTGGGGTGAGGACTTCGGGGAAGTGCTTGGAATGAGGGCAGGGCCTCATGGAAGGGATGGAGTGGGGGCGGGGCCAGGGGCAGCAAGAGGTGGGTGTCAGTGATGTGGCCCTCGGGCCAATGCACTAGTCCTCATGCGGCCCTCGTGTTCATTTGAGTTTGAGACCCCGATATAAAACATGGCTGAGGTATTGTCTGTAAGAACCAATATCGTCATGTTTGTGATGTAGGGCAAAAACGCCTGACAAGCCAGGCAGACTGCCCTCAGTTCCCTGATACTGATGTGGAGTGAGAGCTCCTCATGACACTACAGACCTTGAGTCCTGAGGTGTCTGAGAACGGCTCCCCAGCTTTGAGGCATCTGTGACCAGATGTGTGGCTCGTCAAGGCCTTCCGAAGGGTACCCCCATGCAGTTCGTATTGCGGTCTAACCACGTCAGTGAGTCCAGAACTAGTGGGGGTATTGTGAGGACCCTATCCAGATGGTGTCTGGAGGGGGAGTAGACAGTGGCTAAGCAAGCTGGGAGAGGTCTGAGTCTCAGCCTCACATGTCGAACCATGTGCCAGAGGAGGTTTACACAAACCTGCACTGTCATAATCAGCTGCGACTGCAAGGAGCTTATCTGGGACAAAATCTCCTGGAGGTGATCCTCAGGTAGAAAGGCTATTGTTTGTAGGGAGTCGAGGACTGTCCCTATAAATTCTATATGCTGCACCGGTATGAGGATCAACTTCTGAATTAGTAGACCCAGCGACTGAAAGGTTGACTGTATCAGAGTGATATCCGCCTCTACCTGCGCTCGGGACCGACCTTTGATCAGTCATCGAGGTACAGGAAGACGTGGACCCCTTTCTTTCTTAGAAAGGCCGCTACAACTGCCATGCGTTTGGTGAATGCTTCTGGGGCCGCTGACAGACCAAAAAGCAGGGACACAAATTAGTAATGGGCCTGGTTCACCACAAATCTTAGGAACCTTCTGTGGCCCTGAAAAATGGATATATGGAAATATGCGTCTGTCAAGTTGAGGGTGGCATACCAATCTCCTGGATCCAGTGATGGGATGATGGAGGCCAAGGAGACCATGTGAAACTTCAACTTCTTGAGATAACGGTTGAATCCACACAGGTCCAGGATGGGCCTGAGGTCCACTTTGGCCTTGGGTATGAGAAAGTACCAGGAATAGTACCCTTTCCCTCTTAGATGTAGTGGAACCTCTTCCACATCTCCCATCCAAAGAAGAAATTGAACTTCTTGTTGCAGTAGCAGCTCATGAGAAGGTTCCCTGAATGGGATGGGGAAGGAGGGTGGGAAGGTGGTGTAGAAGCAAACTGGAGGGTGTACCAGATTCCACAGTGCTTAGGCCCCAGCGGTCCGAAGTGATGTGTTTCCAGGTTTGAAGGAAACAGGACAGGTGCTGGAAAAGATAGAGTTGGGTGGATCCTGAAGGAGGGGGGTTGGTAGTCAGTCCTCAAATGCCTCATCAAAACAAGTGTCTTGAAGTGCCAGAGAAGGTCCCGCGAAGGACAAGGGCAGAGGTAGTCTGCGCCCAACCCCCCTGTTTCTCCTCTGGTGATCTTGTCTAGCCAGCTGGGAGCAATAGCACCCATATTGCTGAGGTCTATAGGGCCTTTTTGACTGCGCCAGTGCATGCAGATCGCAGTGTCGCCCTGGAATCTTTAAGTCCATGAAGCCTCGCATCCATTAGTTCAGAAAAGAGCGAGGTTCCCTCAAAAGGCAGGTCTTGGATTGTCAGTTGCACTTCCTGAGGGAAGCCTGACTAATGCAACCATGACAATCTACACATGGTGACAGCCGTGGCCATGGAGTTTGCCACAGAATCCGCAGCATCCAGCGCTGCCTACAATGAAGTTTTGCCACTGTCTTGCCCTCCTCTATGAGAGCCAAAAACTCCAGTCTATCATTCTGGGGTAGTTTGTCCATGAATTTGTCCATCGATCCCCACATATTAAAATCATAATGGGCCAACAGAGCCTGCTGATTCACTATTTGGAGCTGTAATTCCCCCTGTAGACTAGGCCTTTCTCCCCAGTAGGTCTAATTGTTTAGGGTCTTTTGCCTTTGACATTGGTCCCGCCTGGCCCTGACAGTCTCTCTTGTTGGCAGCTGCCACTATGAAGGACCCTGGGGAAAGGTGAGAGAACAAGAACTCACAGCTCTTGGCCAGTATAAAATATTTTTGTTTCATGTGCTTGTTCGTGGGAGGGAGGCTGGATTCTGCCACAAAGATTTTATGGGTTTCATAATCACATCATGCAGGGGAAGGGCCGCCATAGAGGGACCTGCAACTCCTACGATGTCAAGGAAGTCCTCAATAGATTCCCTTATTTCCTCTGCCTGGATGTTTAAGTTGGACTCCACCCGCTTCAATAAGTCCTGGTGGGTCCTTTGCCAACAATGCTTCATCAGGCAAGGAGGAGGAGGAAGCACGTGGTGCCAGTATAATGTCTGCCCCTCTCCCTGCCTTTTGCGAACAGGGGCTGCTAACAGGGAGTTTCGCAAGGGAGTTTAGAAGGGGAGCAGGAAGGGGGCGAGGGTCCCTTGTCGGTTCTATCTGTTTTCTCTTGATTCCCCTTAATACCTATAAAGCAACTACATTCATCACTTTTTGCTTAAACAACCCTTTCAGCTGACAGGGGGTTGCAGACGGGAGTTTGACAGAGGGAGGCTTACGATGGTTAGGAAGACCCACAACACCTGTGCCAGCACTGCTACTGTCTCCTCCACCTGTGCCTGTAGCCAGACAGAGCGCCTGAGCATGGATGCCTCTACCCAGATTCTGGTGTGGTTTTGCAAAGACTGTAACTTGCAATTTCCACTTACTGATATCCAGGCTGCGGGGACCATCCAATGTGAGAGGTGCCTGCTGGTGGAATCTCTCAGGCAGCGGGTGGGAGAGCTACAGGAGGAGGTGGCTAGGTTGAGGAGCATCCGTATCCATGAGCAATTCCTTGACAGTGTCCATGTGGAGACAGCTGAGGTAGCTGTCCCAGTACACAGGACTGCTGATACACCACTGGTGGAGGAGGAGATGGCTCAGGGTGGACACTGGCAGCTGGTTACTTCTGGCAGCAGGCAGCGCTCCACCCTTGCTCCGAACCCTCCTGCCGTGGTTATAGGTAACCGTTATGCTCTTCTTGATACAGGAAAGAAGGAATCACTCCCTACAGTAAAGGAGGAGAAGCCTCGTACCCCTAAGGCTGGAAAGTCTGCTGCCACCACTGCGAATAGGAAACGTAGGGTAGTGGTGGTCGGAGACTCTCTGCTGAGGGGGACGGAGGCGCCCATCTGTCGCCCTGACATTTTATCTCGGGAGGTATGCTGCCTGCCGGGGGCCCGTATCTGAGACGTTACAGAGGCATTGTCGAGGATTATCCAGCCCTCTGACTACTACCCCATGCTACTCATCCATGTGAGCACAAATGATACTGCGCGGTGTGACACTGAGCGGATTAAGAGTGACTACAGGGCTCTGGGAGTATGGGTGAAGGAGTTTGGAGCGCAGGTGGTATTCTCTTCGATTCTTCCTGTCAAAGGTAGGGGCCCGGGCAGAGACAGATGCATCATGGAGGTGAATGCCTGGCTGCGAAGATGGTGTCGCCAGGAGGGCTTTGGCTTCCTAGACCACGGGATGCTATTCGAGGAAGGACTGCTAGGCAGAGATAGCGTTCACCTTTCGAGGAGAGGAAAGACCCTATTCGGGCACAGACTGGCTAACCTAGTGAGGAGGGCTTTAAACTAGGTTCGACGGGGACAGGTGAGCAAAGCCCACAGGTAAGTGGGGAACATGGAGACCGGGGAGATGGGTCGGAAACGAGAGGGAGTGTGGGCTATATTGGCAGAGAGAAAGGAGAGTCAGGACAAAACTGGGAGGAAAGATCAAACCAGTATCTTAGATGCCTATATACAAATGCGAGAAGTATGGGGAATAAGCAGGAAGAACTGGAAGTGCTAATAAATAAATACAACTATGACATTGTTGGCATCACTGAAACTTGGTGGGATAATACACATGATTGGAATGTTGGTGTGGATGGGTACAGCTTGCTCAGGAAGGATAGACAGGGGAAAAAGGGAGGAGGTGTTGCCTTATATATTAAAAATGTACACACTTGGACTGAGGTAGAGATGGACATAGGAGACGGAAGTGTTGAGAGTCTCTGGGTTAGGCTAAAAGGGGCAAAAAACAAGGGAGATGTCATGCTAGGAGTCTACTACAGGCCACCTAACCAGGTGGAAGAGGTGGATGAGGCTTTTTTCAAGCAACTAACAAAATCATCCAAAGCCCAAGATTTGGTGGTGATGGGGGACTTCAACTATCCGGATATATGTTGGGAAAATAACACAGCGGGGCACAGACTATCCAACAAATTCTTGGACTGCATTGGAGACAACTTTTTATTTCAGAAGGTTGAAAAAGGTACTAGGGGGGAAGCTGTTCTAGACTTGATTTTAACAAACAGGGAGGAACTCGTTGAGAATGTGAAAGTAGAAGGCAGCCTGGGTGAAAGTGATCATGAAATCATAGAGTTTGCAATTCTAAGGAAGGGTAGAAGGGAGAACAGCAAAATAGAGACAATGGATTTCAGGAAGGCAGATTTTGGGAAGCTCAGAGAGCTGATAGGTAAGGTCCCATGGGAATCAAGACTGAGGGGAAAAACAACTGAGGAGAGTTGGCAGTTTTTCAAAGGGACACTATTAAGGGCCCAAAAGCAAGCTATTCCGCTGGTTAGGAAAGATAGAAAATGTGGCAAAAGACCACCTTGGCTTAACCACGAGATCTTGCACGATCTAAAAAATAAAAAGGAGTCATATAAAAAATGGAAACTAGGACAGATTACAAAGGATGAATATAGGCAAACAACACAGGAATGCAGGGGCAAGATTAGAAAGGCAAAGGCACAAAATGAGCTCAAACTAGCTATGGGAATAAAAGGAAACAAGAAGACTTTTTATCAATACATTAGAAGCAAGAGGAAGACCAAAGACAGGGTAGGCCCACACTGCTTAGTGAAGAGGGAGAAACAGTAACAGGAAACTTGGAAATGGCAGAGATGCTTAATGACTTCTTTGTTTCGGTCTTCACCGAGAAGTCTGAAGGAATGCCTAACATAGTGAATGCTAATGGGAAGGGGGTAGGTTTAGCAGATAAAATAAAAAAAGAACAAGTTAAAAATCACTTAGAAAAGTTAGATGCCTGCAAGTCACCCGGGCCTGATGAAATGCATCCTAGAATACTCAAGGAGCTAATAGAGGAGGTATCTGAGCCTCTAGCTATTATCTTTGGAAAGTCATGGGAGACGGGAGAGATTCCAGAAGACTGGAAAAGGGCAAATATAGTGCCCATCTATAAAAAGGGAAATAAAAACAACCCAGGAAACTACAGACCAGTTAGTTTAACTTCTGTGCCAGGGAAGATAATGGAGCAAGTAATTAAGGAAATCATCTGCAAACACTTGGAAGGTGGTAAGGTGATAGGGAACAGCCAGCATGGATTTGTGAAGAACAAATCATGTCAAACCAATCTGATAGCTTTCTTTGATAGGATAACGAGCCTTGTGGATAAGGGTGAAGCGGTGGATGTGGTATACCTAGACTTTAGTAAGGCATTTGATACGGTCTCGCATGATATTCTTATCGATAAACTAGGCAAATACAATTTAGATGGGGCTACTATAAGGTGGGTGCATAACTGGCTGGATAACCGTACTCAGAGAGTTGATATTAATGGTTCCCAATCCTGCTGGAAAGGCGTAACGAGTGGGGTACCGCAGGGGTCTGTTTTGGGACCGGCTCTGTTCAATATCTTCATCAACGACTTAGATATTGGCATAGAAAGTACGCTTATTAAGTTTGCGGATGATACCAAACTGGGAGGGATTGCAACTACTTTGGAGGACAGGGTCATAATTCAAAATGATCTGGACAAATTGGAGAAATGGTCTGAGTTAAACAGGATGAAGTTTAACAAAGACAAATGCAAAGTGCTCCACTTAGGAAGGAAAAATCAATTTCACACATACAGAATGGGAAAATACTGTCTAGGAAGGAGTACGGCAGAAAGGGATCTAGGGGTTATAGTGGACCACAAGCTAAATATGAGTCAACAGTGTGATGCTGTTGCAAAAAAAGCAAACATGATTCTGGGATGTATTAACAGGTGTGTTGTGAGCAAGACACGAGAAGTCATTCTTCCGCTCTACTCTGCTCTGGTTAGGCCTCAGCTGGAGTATTGTGTCCAGTTCTGGGCGCCGCATTTTAAAAAAGATGTGGAGAAATTGGAAAGGGTCCAAAGAAGAGCAACAAGAATGATTAAAGGTCTTGAGAACATGACTTATGAAGGAAGGCTGAAAGAATTGGGTTTGTTTAGTTTGGAAAAGAGAAGACTGAGAGGGGACATGATAGCAGTTTTCAGGTATCTAAAAGGGTGTCATAAGGAGGAGGGAGAGAACTTGTTCACCTTAGCCTCTAAGGACAGAACCAGAAACAATGGGTTTAAACTGCAGCAAGGGAGGTCTAGGTTGGACATTAGGAAAAAGTTCCTAACTGTCAGGGTGGTTAAACACTGGAACAAATTGCCTAGGGAGGTTGTGGAATCTCCATCTCTGGAGATATTTAAGAGTAGGTTAGATAAATGTCTATCAGGGATGGTCTAGACAGTATTTGGTCCTGCCATGCGGGCAGGGGACTGGACTCGATGACCTCTCGAGGTCCCTTCCAGTCCTATAATTTAATCTATATACTGCATTGATCTTAGTACATCAACCATGGCTCAACACTGCTTAGGGAGTTGGGGTTACTATGTTGGCCTAATGCAGTGCTTACATCGGTGGCTGACAAATGCATAACTAAGTCAATGCATGGCAGCTTACTTTGAACTAAGTTTGTAATGTAGACCAGGCTTTAGCGGCTGGCAGAGTGGAGGTAAGCAGATCTTCACTCAGAGCTCCTGAGAAGGAGCATCTAGGAGCTCTTGCTGCTTGAGGCCTGGCTATAGAGACCTGACCAAGCCTACAAACAAGGGAACCTGTTAGTCTTTAAGGTGCCACCAGACTCTTTGTTGTTTTTGAAGGTCAGAGACTTTGTTTTGGTGCCTAATTCTTAACTTTACCCTGTAGGAAGAGAGGGGATTGGTAGGAAATGATGCAGGGAGGCACTGTGCATTCCAGGGTGCAAGATTTAGCTGCCTGCCACTGAACCTGGATCGGAACCCAGTGGAAAGGGTGGACCCAGGCTCCCCTACCAACTCCTAAAGAAGACCAACCATGGAGGTCTATCCCGCAGTGGGAAGACCCTGAAGATACAAGGGTCAGGACAAAGAGACCCCAGGCCAAAGGGAAGCCTTGAATCCCTCACTTAATCCCAAATACCTCCCAGTTATTAGACTCTTCTATATGTACCCTGAAAGGGGTGGACTTCAACACGTGACCTGGCTGGAGAACTGAGTCACTGAAAGGACAGACCAACACAGGGCAGACAGGTAGTAAGAAAAGAGAATGCCCAGGAGGAGGGCAACTTTCCACACCCATGCGCAACCAGTAGATGGCACTGGCAGTGAGTGTGCCTCTTCATAAGGACTGAAAGAACAGGAGATGATGGTGCAAAGAAGAGACTGATTCAATTAATGGATCCCATTCAAAATTGTAAAACAAGCCTTAAATATAAGGGGATTTAACATTACAACACATCATCAGCTAGTGTAGCAGTGCAGATTAACAGACTTGTGTTGGCAGGGCTCACGCTACTGCACTAAAAATAGCAATATGGAAGTTCCAGCATAGACCGGAAACACAAGGCTCCACTCCCATGGATGTGACTGCAGGATTAAAGCCTTAGTCAAATCTTCTAAGATTTTAGAGCCCAAACCTGACTTAAAACACATTAAGATGACATTAAAACACACTAAATTTAAGCACGAGTTAGTGTTATTTTCTCAATATTCCCTTCAAGCTCAAATTCAACATCCTCTCCCTCAGAAGAAGGAATGTAATAATGGTTTCCAAAACCTTCTTATAAACTTCTCTTTCCAAACTCCTACTCCTTGTTACTTTTCATGAAGTTTCTGCACTGATGTTGCTATTATGTTTCTTACTCCCTCTTGTGGTATCCCAACCTCAGTGACATGAGCTTTTTCTTGACTTGTTTCAATATTACCATCATTTACCTTGCTGGGTCTCCCATTTCTGTGCTTTGACAATATATTGTTTTAGTGTAGTTTCCACTCACTCATTTTTTTTTCAAACACATACAACTTTTTGGATGACAATTTTTGTTTTTAAGGTCAAAACTTCACACTTTCTTCTTGTTTGTGGTAAAACAACACTCCGCCCTTTGCCCTCTGAAGTTCTAAAGTATTTTAAATTAAAATGTTTCTTTTTCTCACTAATACTGAAAAATAATCATTTAAATTGGGATTTCACTTTATACCTTTTGATATGCACCTGTAAATTTCAGGGGATGACTGAATTCTGTTGCCTAATTACATGATTGCTTTATGGTTCCAATTAAATGATTAATTAACTGATGGCAGTGTCTTTTAAACATGGTGGGAGACAAAGATAAATGAGTAAAAGAGAACAACATTTTACAAAGAAGTAATTGAGTAGCAATCTAAACTTTTATTTTACTATAATTGGACATTTAGGTACAGTTGAGAATTTAGCTTAAAATTCCTGTATCTAAACAATGTAATCCAGATACACCAAGCTATTTGATGTTATGTCCTTTAACTATTAAATTCATTTCCTTTATGGATTTAAAACAGATTAAAGGTAACTTTCAAAACAAGGCAAAGAAACTAAGCCAAGTGAATAAGAATGGTCTGTGTCCCTAAACACAGGTTTGAAAAATCTAACTACGGCTATAATATAATTTTAACTACTGAATTTCTGTAGTGGTTTCAAACACAGATTACACTTAGAGTATTCTCACACTGAGATAAGATATTAAAACAAACCAAAACACTTTGGTTCACAATAACCAACAAGAAACATTTTGAAGATGTTAATTAACCCTGCGGAGTACATGCAGGATTTGAAATGAATCCAAACAATGCCCAGCTTAATGCTAAGAACTTACAAAATGAGCTATCAAGGCCTATTAGAGCATGGTAATGGCTTAGGTACTTGAAGAAGTGACCCTAAAATCTTTATTCTGACCCAAGTTTCAGAAATGGGGCAGAAGATTGACCCTCACACAATATAATCAGCAAAGGATCTAAAAAATGTATCTCTCTGTTATGTGAAACTACGGCCTTATTTACTCAGACATGTTCACTTAGGAGTTAAGGCCCACTCAAGCATCATTTCAGGGCTAAAGGTTAAAGTGTAAAGCCATTACATTTTCAGCCAGAGTACCATGCCACCATTTGTCTTGCACGAGTATCACATTCAGACATATACATACTGCTGGTGAAAAGTAAAAAGTTAAAGAACTATTATAATGTATATTCTACCTCCTTTATTATTTTCTTTAAAAAAAACTAAGTACAAGAGATAACTCAAATTGCTCTTGCTAACCTTTAATCTAATTTGTGCTTTGTCCTTCTGTGTTATTTGTATTTCTCTCTCTCTCACACACACACACACACGACCTGGTAGCATTGTTTTGCACATTAATACTTTTTTTTACATAATAGTCAGCAAGTAACCTTATGTTTTGGGTGTGTCTGTTTACAGATAATATTACTAGCTTGCTATTATGTCCATATATGGTTAATGTTTGAAACATTATTAGAAGAAATGTTTTATTGCTTAGTTTTATTAAACTTAATCTCATAATGTATTAGTGTTCATGACTGCAGAAAAATATACTGTACCACTACGTGTCTTACAACAGAGTTATGGGCACTAAATAAGGGTTTAATTATTATTTTCATTTACATTTTATTTTTCCCCCCAAAATAAGGAGAGAACAAAAAGACAACAAAAAACAAAAAAGTAAAGCAATTGAAAAGGAAGGAAGAGGGCAGGGAGGAGAAAGGAGAGGAACTTCTCAGTTTCCTTTTGCTAGGAATTAATCAAAAGATTTCTAAACAGTCAGATCAAATCTTTTCAAATTTGTCTGAGATTCCTCTTCTCCAAAATTTTACCCCCTTTTTAGCTGCCACTAACTTCTATCCTTGGCAGCAGTTTGCTCTTCAATTTAAGCAATATGAGTAGACTTGGAAGGATTAGATTTTTTATTAGTAAATGTCAATTTCACTCTATACAACCAGAACATAAAACAAAACACATTGATAATCAAAATTTCAGATAGGCAAAGTAAGATAAATGCCGCTTGAGAACATATTAGAGTTTAATTTAAGGATACCTATTTTGCATATTTTGATATGATGTTGACAATTTATGTTTTAACAGTTATAATTCTTTAACTTTTTGAATTAACATCTACTGCTATTAAATAATTATTGTCTGGCCCCCTCCACTGTCTGCCTCCCGCCCCCATAATTTCCTGCATCTATGACTATTTAAATTAATAAAATATCAGAGAATCATAGAATATTAGGGTTGGAAGAGACCTCAGGAAGTCATCTAGTACAATCCCCTGTTCAAATCAGGACCAATCCCAACTAAATCATCCCAACCAGGGCTTTGTCAAGCTGGGCCTTAAAAACCTCTAAGGATGGAGATTCCACCACCTCCCTAGATAACCCATTTCAGTGCTTCACCACCCTCCTAGTGAAATAGTGTTTCCTAATATCCAACCTAGACCTCCCCCACTGCAACTTGAGACCATTGCTCCTTGTTCTGTCATCTGTCACCACTGAGAACAGCTGATCTCCATCCTTTGGAACCCCCCTTCAGGTAGTTGAAGGCTGCTATCAAATCCCCCCCCATTCTTCTCTTCTGCAGACTAAAGAAGCCCAATTCCGTCAGCCTCTCCTCGTAAGTCATGTGCCCCAGCCCCATGATCATTTTCGTTGCCCTCCGCTGGACTCTCTCCAATTTGTCCACCTGCTTTCTGCATTGGGGGGCCCACAACTGCATGCAATACTCCAGATGTGGCCTCACCAGTGCTGAATAGAGGGGAATAATCACTTCCCTCGATCTGCTGGTAATGCTCCTACTAATGCAGCCCAATATGCTGTTAGCCTTCTTGGCAACAAGAGCACACTGCTGACTCATATCTAGCTTCTCATCCACTGTAATCCTCAGGTCCTTTTCTGCAGAACTGCTGCTTAGCCAGTCAGTCCTCAACCTGTAGTGGTTCATGGGATTCTTCCATCCTAAGTGCAGGACTTTGCACTTGTCCTTGTTGAACCTTATCAGATTTCTTTTGGCCTGATCCACCAATTTGTCTAGGTCACAAGACGAAGAAAATATCAGGATATCGGTGAGTGGGGGGCGGAAAAACAACAACAAAAAAGCCGAGTGCTGCTGGCCGGCCAAGCAAAAAAAAAAAAGCAGGCGGCGCAAAATATCGGGACAAAAATTGCATCCCGACCAGAAATTTGAGCGGGACAAACAGCTCAAAATCGGGACGATCCCGATTTTATCAGGATATCTGGTCACCCTAAGGTCACTCTAGACCAGGGGTCTCAAACACGCGGCCCGTGGGCCGCATGCATCCCGCGAGGTTATTTTCTGTGGCCCGCGAGCTCCTCACAGCCCCCCCGCCCTGCCCCAGAATTTACCTAGAACGGCTCTGGCCCGGCGCGCACCGGGGGCAGGGCAGGCTCCCTGCCTGCCTGCCCTGCCCCCGCGCCGTTCCGGAAAGTGGAAAGAATCTAGGGGAGGAGAGGAGCAGAGGTGTGTGTTGATGTTGCATCAGGCACCGCCCCCAGCAACTACCATTGGCCGTGGTTCCCCATTCCTGGCCAATGGGAGATGCTGGGGGCGGTGCCTGAAGCAACAGCAACACACACCCCTGCGCCCCTCCTTCCCCAGGTTCCGTTGGCTTCCGGGAGCAGCGCTGGGAACTGCCCTGCCCCCAGTGCACGCTGGGCCACTGCCCGCCCCCCGAACCCTTCCTGCAGTCGAACCCCCTGCCCTGAGTCCCTTGCCGCACCCTGCACCCCGACCCCCTGCCACAACCTTCCTGCACCCCAACCCACTGCCCTGAGCCCCCTGCCACACCCCGACCCCCTGCCATACCCTGCACATTGACACCCCTGCTGCACCCTGCACCCCTCCTGCACCCCAACCCTCTTCCCTGAGCTGCCTGCCGCACCCGACCCCCTGCCCATAACCCTCTACCGCACCCCACACCCCTCCCGCACCCCAACCCACTGTCCTGAGCCCCCGCCGCACCCCTCCTGCACCCCGATCCCCTGCCCTGACCCCCTGCCGCACCCCTCACCACCTCCAGCACTCCTCCTGCACCCCGACCCCCTGCCCTGACCCCCTGCCGCACCCCTCATCCTTCCTGCACCCCCTGGCAGCAGGGAGGGGGTGGAGTTGGGGTGAGGATTTTGGGGATGGAGTTGGAATGGGAAGAGGTGGGGCAGGGGTGGGGCCTCATGGAAGGGGTGGAGTGGGGGCGGGGCCGAGGGTGGCGTGGGGGAGGTGTCAGTAATGTGGCCCTCGGGCCAATGTACTAGTCCTCATGTGGCCCTCGTGGTCATTTGAGTTTGAGACCCCTGCTCTAGACCAAGGGTGGCCAACCTGTGGCTCCGGAGCCACATGCGGCTCTTCAGAAGTTAATATGCGGCTCCTTGTATATGCACCAACTCCGGGCCTTGAACTACAGGTGCCAACTTTCCAATGTGCCGGGGACTGCTCACTGCTCAACCTCTGTCTCTGCCACAGACCCTGCCCCCACTCCACCCCTTCCCATGCCCTCTCCTCAGCCTGCTGTGCCCTCGCGCCTCCCCCCATCCCCCAGAATGCCACAAAACAGCTGATCGGGGTGTGTGGGGAGGGAGGAGGACGCACTGATCAGCAGGGCTGCCGGTGGGTGGGAGGCGCTGGGAGGAGCTGATGTGGGGCTGCTGACATATTACTATGGCTCTTTGGCAATGTACACTGGTAAATTCTGGCTCCTTCTCAGGCTCAGGTTGGCCACCCCTGCTCTAGACCCTATCCTTACTCTCCAATGTATCTACCTCTCCCCCCAGCTTAGTGTCATCCACGCACTTGCTAAGGGTGCAATCTATCCCATCGTCCAGATCGTTAATAAAGATGTTGAACAATTTTAATGTTTTACAAGACACACCCTCATTGGCTAGGGTTCAAGATGTGACATCTTCAGCTAAATTAGAAGTCACTCTCTTTAAAGCTAGCTTCTTAACTACAAGATAAACAAGTAGGGCAAGTCAAGATTCAGAACCAGTGCAGCAAATCATTTTTTTTAAACAAATAGGCCTGCATTTAGACTCATAGATTTAAAGGCCAGAAGGGTCTATAATGATCATCTAGTGGTCTGACTTCCTTCTAGTTACAAAGACCAGACATTTGCTAAAACAAGAACATCTTGGTTTTACATATCCTTTGGATTGACACTTCAAGAATCAAACCTATAAACGCCAGCTAGGCTATTATATGCAGCTTAGCCAACGTTACTAGAATTTCTCTTTGAAAACAATATTTGATTTTAAAACATAGCAGTATTATGAATCACAGCATGATTCTGTGTCTAGGGGTTAGAAATGAAGTGCTGTACTGAATATATGCAGATGCAATATAGTTTGAAAAGGAATATTATGATTTCTTGGTACACTTCCTACCTAGGCATTTCATTTTCATTCTATCAAGGCCACTTCAAGAAGTGTAGAATCATTGTTTTCATGTACTGACATCTTTAAACATATAATTCATTCTGTAATCTCTGTGATATAAATATAAAATTACACACAAAAAGCCTTGTTAAACGAAGATTAAGGTTGCAAAGTCAAGCACTCAAAAATGATGGAATGCCAGAATTAAAGTTCCCAGTGCAACATTATGCACTCGTCTTGTGCATATGCATTATGATACAGTTTTTACATGCTCTTCAAACTATTTTTTCCACAGAACCCCTGCCTCATTCAGTGCACAGGACAGACTTTGCTCATTTAATGAGCAGTTATTCCATTTTTTGTTTTAACCTCCTGATTAAGAGTGGTCTTGTTCCTAATTTACTGCACATTACTCATACCCTGCTCGGAACATAGAACTATTAATTTCTTCATGGGCTTTTCAACCATGTTCAGCACTACAGTATCTGAGTGTTTCACAAACTTCATTTAATTTATTTTCAAAACACCTGTGAAGTGAAGCCATTTTACATTTGAGGATCTGATGCACCGAAAGATGAAGTTCAAAGTTTCCATTAGTCTGAGCACCCAATTTGCGATGCCCTGATTTTTTTTTTTAAAACAGTACTTATCATTAAGTAGCCCTTTAAACATTAAAGCACAGCTCCCATGGACTTCACTTACAGCAGTGAATGTTCATCACTTCTGCAAGTCAGACCACAGATTGGAAGATGAGCCCTGGGAAGGAGACTGGGACTGGGAACTGGTGGGGTGGAGTAGACAGATAGGACAAGGTGTCTGGGTGGGAGGGGATCGGGGTTGCACCATCATAGCTGGTTTCCCTTTTGAAGGCACCTGAGGCCTTGATGCCGTAGGAGCTCTTGCCACCAGTGCCGCTGCTCACATCTCCCGTACAGCATCAGACAACGGTACTGGGAGACAGTCTAAATCTCTAGTGGGCTTCAAAGCCTCTGGCGTAGATGGTATCGCCAAGGCAGTGGAGCTCTGAGGGCTCTCATTTGGTAGAGAGTCCATCAGTGCCAGACTCAAAGGTGCCCATTCTAAGGCTGGAATCAATAGCACTGGAAAAGTTGCAGGAGCCTCAGAGTGGCCCAGCATGGGTCTCATTCTGCTAGCATTCCTTTGCCCCCCAGACCTCGGAGTTGGGGATCACCCTCTGTCAGTCTTCTTCTCCTTCTTTCTCAGCAGTGGCAATGGAGAATGGTGCCAAGAGTCCCTGGCTGGAGTGATCTTCTTCAGCACCAGGGATGACGGATGGTGCCAGGAGTCCCGAGAAACAGAAGGGTGTCCTTTATTCAGTGCCAGAAATGTGGATGAATGCTGAGTCTCCCTAAAAGAAGCCAGGGCGCTTCTTATCAAGGCTGACAGACTCAGCTCTGAGGGAGGATGAAGTGCTGTCTCCATGAGGAGAAACCTAAGCCTAGTGTCTCTGTCCTTTTTGGTGGGGCCTCAAGTCTTTGCAGATCTTGTAGCGCTCCCGCACGTGTGCTTTCCCCAGGCACTTAAGGCAGCTGGAATGGGGGCCACTGACAGGCATAGGCTTGTGGCACAAAGCACAAGGCTTAAACTCTGGAGACGGAGGCATGCCCCTATGCTGGGAAGGATTTACCCCGTTGAGTAGGGTTTGCTATCCTAACTAACTTAACAACTACGAATAAAGATAACTATATACAATCAAAGAATCAAACTCCACTGTCAAGGTTCCCTCCCCACTCTGAACTCTGGGGTACAGATGGGGGGACCTGCATGAAAGACCCCTCTAAGCTTATTTCTACCAGCTTAGGTTAAAAACTTCCTCAAGGCACAAATCCTTCCTTGTCCTTTGATGAGTACTGCTGCCACCACCAAGTGAGTTAGACAAAGATCCAGGAAAAGGACCACTTGGAGTTCCTGTTTCCCCAAAATATCCCCCCAAACCCCTTCGCCCCCTTTCCTGGGGAGGCTTGAGAACAATCTACCAACCAGATAGGTAAACAAAGTGAGCACAGACCAGACCCTTGGATTTTTAGAACACTAAAAACAAATCAGATTATTAAAAAATACAGACCTTTATTATAAAGAAAAAAAAGTAAAAGAAGCACCTCTGTAAAATCAAGATGGAAGGTAATTTTACAGGATAATAAGATTTAAAACACAGAGGGTTCCCCTCTAGGCAAACTTCAAAGTTACAAAAACATGGATAAACCTCCCCCTTAGCACAGGGAAAATTCACAAGCTAAAACAAAAGATAATCTAATGCATTTCCTTGCTATTACTTACTATTTCTGTAATATTAGATGTATCATTTCAGTAGGAGCTGGATTACTTGCTTGGTTTCTCCCTTTGTCTCGGAGAGAGCACCCACACACAGCACAAAGCAAAAACCTTCCCCCTTAGATTTGAAAGTATCTTCTCCCCTTATTGGTCCTTTTGGTCAGGTGCCAACCAAGTTATTTGAGCTTCTTAACCCTTTACAGGTAAAGGAGGGATTTTATGCTACCCTTAGCTGTATGTTCATGACATCCACAGAAAAGGAGTACTTGTGACATACAAGGATGAGCTGTAGTTCCAGCAACCGTCATGGGTGGTAAGAAGGAACTGAGAGGGTGGCAGGTTGGCAGGAGCCTTTATACTGGAGCCATGAGCACACCCAAGAGATACCACTGAGGGAAAAACCTTCCAGTGGTGGTGCTCGGGGTAAGCACACATCTACATTAGAACGGACATGAGCAAGCACTCAAAAAAGAACTATGGCGTGCAAAATTAGGCCCTTAGGCTTTGATTCAGCAAAGGATTTACGCAAATTTTTAACTTTAAGCATGTGAGTAAGTAAAGTCATTGGCACTATTCATTTGCTTAAAACTAAGCACATGCTTAAGTCCATTGCTGGATCAGGCCCTAAACACAGTCTTTGTATCACTTTAACTGCATCAGTTTGAAGCTGGCACAGTTAAAGCAGTACTCCCTCTTAGTATAGATCCAGTTATTCCGGTATAAAAAAGTGTTTATAATGCTATAGATTATTCCTGTACATTTATTTTCATTATTATCCCCATTGTACAGATAGGAAAACAGGCACAAAGAGGGTGAGACCAAAATTTTCAAAACTGGCTTCTAATTTCAAGCATCTAATTTTTTTGGTACTCAATTTGAGTCTCCCAGGTTCTGATTTTCTGAGCCACTGAGCTCCCACAGCTTCAATTAGCTTGAATAGAAATTGCAGGTTGTCAACATTTCTGAAATACCAAGCCTAAGTGTCTAAAGTTGGGCACTGAAAACTTGAGGCACCTAAAATTAGTGGACAATTTTGAGAATGTAGTCCTACACGACTTTAACAAAGGTCCCACACTACATTTGTCAGAACTTGGATTAGAAGCCTTATCTACTGACTCCCACTTCCACTATCTAACCACTAGCTCATGCAGCTGTTAAAGAGAAATAATACTAACAAAATTAGTATAACTTGTTTTAAGTTACTACAAGTTTGTTTGTGTCTTTATTAAGATATAGCTACAAGACTGTTATAACCAGGATGCTTGAAAAATATAACAATACCTGTGCATGTTTAGTTAGTTACGTTATAAAATATTCAGGCTAGTTAAAGAAATTCCAGAAGGTTTCTGTTCTGTCTCCCAAGGACTAGCAAACATCAAGATAAGTATGGTTTATGGTAAAGTAGGTTATGACCCCTAAAATGTTATATACACAAACAGCTGCATTTTAAATTTGCTTTACTTTAACTTTATACTGTTTTCTTTTGTGCTACGTTTAAAAGGTGTATTGGTATTAGAATCTCGGCTTTGCGCACAATATTTAATAGAAGTTTAATTGCTGTAATATGAAGGACCGTGGGTCAAGAAACAACAAACCATGTAAAACATTCATCTTTTAAGAAAAGAAATGCAGAGTTGCATTATCAGTACAATAAATCTATAGATAAAGCAGGACTATACCAACATCCCTTTTCTTTTTCAAAGAAAAACCTGAGTTTAAATTCCACACAAAGAATTCGAGAAATATCCTTATTGAAATTTATTTCCTTTGTAAACACTGAAGTCTTCATTCTTTAAACTTGGAGAACATTTTATGGTGGGGAATGTTATACAGAAGATATTGGTTACTTCCAACTCATGTTTCCACTTAAAGGTGAAAACCTTTGTATTTCTCAAAAGATTAAGATGGCGTAAGCTCTTTTTGAGATGTATTGTATCTCAATGCAAGCCTCCACATAACAAGTGCCTGATATCATTGTTACATGAATAGTAAGATGTTTTATGTACAGATATTGCAAGGTCATTTGATGTTATAACTGATTACGAATTGTGACAGATACGGCAATTTCCTCCCTTGATTTGGGAGACTTTATTGAATTATGTTTAAGTATCTTTGAGGTTCATTGTTTCAAATGAATGGTTTATGTATGATTGGGTTATACTGCATGGGGGAGGGCTTCCATAGCTCCTCCAAGAAACAAAAACAGTGGGTGGTGATTTAGGCAAATCAGCCAGGTTATAATCCCCCCAGAGAAGTACCACCTCCTAGAAAGATTTGAATATACTGGTTCAAACTGGATTCTCCAGAGACAAACAGACAAAGAAAGGACTTCTTGATAAACAGCCTGTGTTTAAAATGACCCAGGACCTTTTTTCTGATCCAGCAGATGGACAGGCCCCCAATCCTTGAGGAAAAGTTGGACGGACTGATCCATACCAGAACCCAAGATCAGAGTTGGGGTGACCGCTGATAAGCTTTTTAGCATGCAAGTTATTTTATTGCTTTCATATGCTGTCTCTGTAATGCTTGCACCTTAAGAATACATGTGTATGCTTATAAAGAGCTGTGGGAACTTATAACTGTGGGCCATTATGCTGTTCATAACTTCTGGAGAGAAAGCAAAGTGCAGACTCTGGCCAAAGAGAGGTGATGGTTGAGGAGCCAGGAACTTCGGTGGAACATGGAGAGGGAATACAGGTGCAGTTGTCATAAATTGTGACACTAATATAAGAAGCCATTTGAATATAGAAACATTTATATCAATTGGGAATTATTATCTGGCACTCATGAAGACACGATGAACCTCTATAAAGATTGGTAAAAATAAAAGACAATACCTTCTCTGATGACCATTTAAGCTTAAAGAGTCTCTCTAAGTATTTAATGTAAAAGACTGTTTTGAAAGTTGACTTAACATTACTGTAAGCTCCATGTTAAAGGTTTCAGAAATACATTGGTTTCTGTGGAGGCTGTCTGAAACAAAGGTGAATTTAAGTCATGAAACACATGCCAGAGCTAGACAATAAAATTAAACGTCAAAGGACAAGGTTATAAAAGTCACTTTAGCTTCTTATTAATTTTGCTCCAGTGCATATGACGACTCTGACTTGCAGAGCATCATTTCTCAGGTGCTAGAACTACTAACACACTTGGGTACTCCTATAATAAAGGCTTATGTCAGTTTACAGTCTGTTACATTTACAGTATGTTGGGAGCTGGGCAATACTGTAGGATTAATGCACTTTCACCTTGAGGTTCAAACCCTGGCTCATGTTACAAGTCAAAGTGAGTAACAGCCTCATCTTAGTTCTTCATGAACATCTGCCCATGTCACAAAACCAAGCCACAGTTTAGCATGATTAGCAGTCACTCCTCAAGATTGGAATGGATGATAGCACTGAGGTGCAGACAGAGTTGTGTGGAGAAGCTTGGGTAACACAGATAATCAAACTAGTGCTATTATTCTCTTTCACTTCCATAAAGCACAAAAATTTACATGTAGAAAAGCTTATGGTGACGTTCCATAAAAATACAACTGTGTAATTAAGTGTAATGATTCATTCAATTCATTCCATCATCTTCACAGAAACTATTGGCCAAAAAAAAAGTTGTTTGTCACTTTGTTGACTATCCTATTCTACAGAATTTAGACAGGAAAAACAAGCATTAAAATGGTTTCAAATAAAATACAATGGTAAGATGGCTAATGAAGTAACCATGATCTCCAGAAAACAAATAAATACTTTAGTATAAATGCTCAGCAACCACTGGCAAAGTTAAACTAAAGAATTACAAGTTATATAAAACACACTATTGTACACTACTCTCCTTTTATAAAAAAAAATTAACACATATACTCACTTTCACTATTGTAGAGCAACAGGATTACCTACAATGAGGGCTCTTAAAAACTTGCCAGTTTTGCCTAAAACAAATATAAGGTGTTCTGAGTATCTGAAGTATTGTCGTTACTTATTACTGAAAATAGCTTGAACACTGGAAAAATTTATTTAGGCCCCTTATCCTACAATCACTTATGAACGTCATTAACTTGCTGCACATGAGTGAACCCACTGAATTCAACTGGAACTCAATAAGACTACTTAATTCATAAAGTTAATCACATACATGAGGATTTGCAGAACTGGGGCCATAGTTATTCAGTCACTGCTAAAGGAATTAAATTTCTATTTATGTACAACTCAGCATTCAAATGTCTTGCATTTAGGTGCTACTGCAATACAACAATAAAAATAATCACTTACTTACTGTCTTAAATGCATTTGCATGAAAAGAATAAGAATGGGGCCACACTGCTTTGGCATAATGCACAGTCATCGCTCTTGCCCTTGTCATATGTGAGGCAAACTACAATATACCTCATATCACTGAGTCCCCTTCCAATGAGAGGGCTGGAACCATGTTAAAAAAAAAAAAAAAAAAAAAATCTCACTAATTCACAATGGATCCCCCATGCTACTGAGGTTCTACTGTAATTACTCACTCATGAGAGTTGCTATATAATTTGATCAATGTAAGCATACAGAATTGCTACTAGAAACCATAGAGAATTGTTTCTAAATGGGAATTAGTTGATAATTTACTGTGCATGCATGTGCATTATACTGTAGAAGTCTGAAGAACAAGATTAATTTAAAAGAAAGTGTTTTTCGTGTTTACAAATTGTAATAATATCTTAAAAATAGATAAAATGTGATAAAAGAAAATAAATTGCAGGGGTTTATACACACCAGAAAAACATATATAACTTTATATGCACTTAAACATATGGGATGGGGACAATAGAATTCCTTTTATTTCCCAGAGAGACTCTTGCTTAACTGACTCCTTTTTACAGTTCGCTTATTTTGGGCCTGATCCACAGCCTATCAAAATCCATGGACACACTTACACTGACTTCAAAGGGCTTTAGATCAGACCTAAATATAGTCTGTTTCATTGTTTATCCCCTGTTGTCATCTTTCTGACACTTATATTGTAAAGTCCTTGGGAAGCAAACATGTTTTTGCTGTTTGTACAGTGCATAGTACAATGGCTCTTGGTCCACAAATAGGGCTTACAGGCACTACAGTAATAAAAATAAATAATAATAATACCCTGTATGGTAGTTTCCTTAGTTTGAATGGTGGGAGAAAGAGGTCTTGAATAAAGGAAAATATAATTATAAAAACACAAAAATTAGCAAGGGGACTCAGGCATAAAGCCAGGACTTGAAGTAAATTTTCAAAACTGGCTAGATTTCAAGTTGACAAAATCTCTTTAAAGGTAAGTAAATTTTTGGAGTTTAAAAAAGCCAGAACGCTCTTAAGAGTAACCAAATACACCCCTACCCCGATATAAGGCTGTCCTCGGGAGCCAAAAAATCTTACCGCATTATAGGTGAAACCGCGTTATATTGAACGTGCTTTGATCCGCCGGAGTGGGCAGCGCCGCCCGCCCCTCCCGCTGCTTTAATGCCGCCCCCCCTTCACGCTGCTCTACCGCGTTATATCCAAATTCATGTTATATTGTGCCGCGTTATATCGGGGTAGAGGTGTGTTACAGGGTTAATATCATATATAAAGCACCATAGGGGGTTAAAATTAGCATTTCACATTTCATAGAATCACAGAAATGCAGGGCTGGAAGAGACCTCAAGAAGTCATCTAGTCAAGTCCCCTACACTGAGGCAGGACCAAGTATACTTAGCCTATCTCTAATAGGTGTTTGTCCAACCTGTTCTCCAATGACCAGGATTACACAACTTCCCTTGGAAGCATATTCCAGTGATTAACTATCCTTATAGTTAGAAAGTTTTTCCTAATATATAACCTGTGTCTCCTTGCTACAGTTTAAGATTACTTCTTGTCCTACTTTCAGTGGACATGGACAATAACTGATCATCACGTTTGTCCACATTTGTTCTTGTGTCCTAAAGTGTGGTACCCAGAACAGGACACAGTACTTCAAATAAGGCCTCACTAGTGCCAAATAGAGTGAAATACCTCCAATGTCTTACATATGACACTCCTGTGAATACACCCCAGAATGATGATCACCTTTTTTGCAGCTACATCACACTGTTGACTCACATTCAATTTGTGAACCACTGTAACACTCAGATCCTTTTCAGCAGTACTACCACCCAGCCTGTTATTCCCCATTTTGTACTTGAACATTTGACTTTTTCTTCCTAGGTGTAGTGCTTTGTACTTGCCTTTATTGAGTTTCATCTTGTTGATTTCAGACCAATTCTCCAATATGTCAAGATTATTTTAAATTCTAATCCTGTCCTCCAAAGTGCTTGCAACCCCACCAAGCTTGGCGTCATCCGCACATTTTATAAGCGGACTCTCCATTCCATTATCCAAGTCATTAATGAAAATATTGAATTGTATGGACCAAGGATTGACCACTCAAGGACCCCACTAGATACGCCCTCCCAGTGTGACAGCAAAACATTGATAACTACTCTTTCAACTAGTTGTGTACCAACTTTGTAGTAATTTCATCTATACCACATTTCCCTAGTTTGCTTATGAGAATGTCATGTGGGACTGTGTCAAAACCCTTACTAAAATCCAAATTATATCACATCTACAGCTTCCCCCAATCCACTATGCCGGTAAAGCTATCAAAGGAAGAAATTAGGTTGCTTTGGCATGCTTTGTTCTTGACAAAACCCATGTTGGCTATTACTTATTACACTATTATCCTCAAGGTGTTTACAAACTGATTGTTTAATAATTTGTCCCAGTATCTTTCCAGATATTGAAGTTAGGCTGACTGGTCTATAATTAGGCTTGGCAGGATTGGATTTTTATTGGTAAATGTCAGTAAATATCTATTTCGCCATACACACACAAACCGATGAAAAATATTTCCATCAATAACTAAAATTTACAGATAGGCTAAGTTAGACACGTGTATTGTATATTTTGACATGTGATGTTGACAATGTGTTTTAATGGTTATAAAGCTTTACCTTGTTGAATTTCAACTTCTGCTATCATTAAATAATTATCATCTGACCTCCCCCCATAATTTCCTGCAACTGTGAAAATTTAAATCAATAAAAACTGAAAAAAATGCTTAAAAATAAACACCCATATTATTCATCTAAATTATAAACAAAACCCCTGAATTCTGCCAAGCCTATCTATAATTCCCCAGGTCCTGTTTGTTCCCATTTTTAAAGATAGATATTATGTTTGCCTTCTCCAGTCTTCCAGCGCTTCACACATCCTCCAGGAGCAGGGGCAGCATGTTGGTAGAAATTTTGGTGTTGCCCACAACGCCCAGAGCCCGCCCCCCAAAACTACGCCCCCCCACCTGCCTAAGGCTCTGCAAGGGAGTTTGGATGTGGGGAGGAGGTCTGGGGTGAAGGCCCTGGGCGGGGGCAGGGGATTGGGGTGTAGGACGGTTGAGAGGTTGGGTCTGGGATGGGGTCTGGGATGCAGGCTCTGGGATGAAGTTTGGATACAGGCTCCGGGCTGGGGCAGGGGTTGGGGGTGCAGGAGGAGGTGAGGGTTTCAGGCTCTGGGATGGAGTTTGGGTGTAGGCTCTGGGCTGGGGTGCAGACTCTGGGAGAGAGTTTGGGGGCAGGAGAGGTGGTGTGAGAAGGGGGTGGGGATGCAGGTTCTGGGAGGGAGTTTTGGTGTAGGCTCTGGGCTGGGGCAAGGAGTGGGGGCATAGGAGGCAGTTTGGGTGCAGGAGGGGGTGAGTGGGAAGGGGGTGGGGTACAAGCTCTGGGATGGAGTTTAGGTGAAGGTTCTGGGCTGGGGGTGCAGGCTCTGGAAGGGAGTTTGGGGGCAGGAGAGGATGCGGGAAAGGGATGGGGGTGCAGACTCTGGGAGAGGGTGGGTGGGTGTTGGGGGGGAGGGGACTGCCATCACATGTGGCTTCCTTCCTCCCCTGCTGCAGCCTGCTCCATCCCAGAGCCTAGCCTCACTGGGGGTGGGGGATGGGGCTGCCCCTTGCCCAGCGTGGGGCAGGAGTAGTGGCTGCTGGGAGTGAGGGAGGATGGAGGACAGGGTCAAACGCTCACCAAAGCCCCAGGAGCTGAGGTAAGTGAGGTCCACTCCAGATGTCTCCCGCCAGAAGCCCCCTTGGCATCTCCTCCCGGTGGGTGCCGGGGGAGGGGAGGGCTACCAAGCACGTGTGTGCCTCCTCCCCTTCTCCCCCTCCTGAGGTGCAGCAGCAGCCAGCTGCCTCAGCCTGCCGTGGACGCTGCTCTTGTGCTGTGCTATAGCCGGCAGCGCAGGCAGGCGAGGGAGAGGTGCCGCTTTCATTCAGGCAGGGACACTCGGGGGCGTGGGTGGTATGGTTACCAAACGTCCGGATTTTCCCGGACATGTCCGGCTTTTTGGGTCTCAAATTCCCGTCCGGGGGAAAAAGCCAAACATGTCCGGGAAAATAGAGAGGGGCCAGCACTGCTGGGTGCTTGGCCGGGGGCTGGCCCGGGGCCCGGGAGTGCGGGGCCGGGCCAGGCCCAGGGGTGTGGGGCCGAGGGTGCTGGGCCGGGGGCCCGGGCCGGGAGTGCTGGGCCGGGGGCCCGGGCCGGGAGTGCTGGGCCAGGGGCCCAGGCCGGGAGTGCTGGGCCGGCGGGGCTGGACCGGGCCGGAGGCCGGGGGCCGGCAGTGCTAGCCTGGGGGTGCTCGGCCGGTGGCTGGCCCGGGGCCGGCACCCCAGGGCCCGAGCCAAGCCAGGCTGGAGACGCCGGGGCCAGGGCCGGCCGCCGGAGGGAGCCGCTCGGTTGGGGGGGCCAGACTGGGCCACACCTCCTCCCCCCACAGCTTACCTGCTGCCTGCTTCAGGCTTCCCGCGAATCAAATGTTCGCGGGAAGCAGCGGAGGGGGTGGAGTTGGGGCAGGGACTTTGGGGCAGGGGTGGAGTTGGGGCGGGGCTGGGGCCCCGTGTAGTGTCCTCTTTTTGGACACTCAAAATATGGTAACCCTAGTGGGTGGACGCTCCGGAGCCCAGGGGAGGGAGGCACATGGGTGGGGGGCAGGCAGGGGCCAGGGGACGCTCCAGGCAGGGCCGCGCGAGAGACCCAGCTCCAAACATTGGTGGAGCAGAGCCCCCGGCCCTGAATATTCCTGGAGCCCAGGCACCACGGGCCCATATAACTTGCCGCCCCGTCCAGGAGTTCTTGAAAATAATAGTTAATTGTTCCAATATTGCATCCACGTATCCTAGGATGAATTTCTTCAGGCTCTGTTGACTTAAATACATCTAGTTTATCTAAATATTGTTTTATCTGTTCTTCTCCTATTCTGGCTTGTGTTCCTTCCCTCTTGTTCTTAGCATTAACTGCATTAAGTATCTGGTCACAACTAACCTTTTTAGTGAAGACAGAAACAAAATAGGCATTAAAACACTTCAGTCTTCTTGATGTCATCCAGTACTAGCTCTCCTTCTCTGCTAAGTAGTTGACCTACACTTTCTTTCATCTCTCTCTTGCTCCTAATGTATTTATAGAATCTCTTCTTATTCTTTTTACGTTCCTCGCTTGGTGTAACTCATTTTGTGCCTTAGCCTTTCTGATTTTGTTCCTGCATGCTTGTACTATTCTTTTCTACTACTCATCCTTAGCAATTTGTTCATATTTCCACTTTTTTCAGGACTCCTTTTTGATTTACAAGTCATATAAGACCTTCAGATGAAGCCATATTGGCCTCTTACTATTCTTCCTACCTTTCCTTCTCATCAGGATAGTTTGCTGTTGTGCCATATGACTGTGTTCTAAAAATAACTGGAGAGAGGATAACTTGGGCAATTCCCTGATCATATGCCTTCATTAATTTTGTGGAGTACAGAGTAAACCCCATTCATCTGAAACTCCCTTGTATTGGGAATCTAGGTTACATCATCCAGCAAGAATCACTTACCAGGTCAATATTCAGATTATCCACAATCCCATTTATCTGAATGTTTCCAAGTCCCAGAAACATTTTAAATAAATGGGATTTCTCTATACTCCACAAAAAGAGAGTATCACATTTGAAATATTTTCTACAGTGGAATGATACAAGAGGGAGAGAGTACATTGAGGCTTATATGAATAACTAGTATATACTGTCTAACAGCAACATCCTACTGTAACTCAAGTTATGAAACAGAAACCGGCCTGCCGCTATTCATTTTAATTGCTCTGAAATTATATCCAAGTATTTGCTTCAAAACAAAGCTGTGCAGCAAATAAAAAGATTGTAGGTTTAGTATATACAATATGCCAGCTAAAATGACAACTTTAATAATAGTCATCCAACCCACTTTCAATTAAAAGATGATTAAGAAAAGTTACCAAACATTACAATAAAATTCATTCCTAAATTTAATTAAAATAATAATTCTTCTATTCCTATGACCAATCTAATTAAAGATGTCATACCCTATCTTAAAATTATTGTAATTAATTTAAATGGAATGATCCAGTTCCTTGTGATAATTTAGTTGGAACATAGTGAAAAGGTTCCAATGTGCTCTTCATATTACTATAATACTAGAACAGAAGAAGCATGGTACCGAGATGCGTATTTATCCTGGCTACACTTTTTACTAGGATTAAAATTACTCCAGAATGACATACACAACAATTTTTTTGAACAATCAGCTAAGATGCACAAAAGCTGGAGTGCCTGGGCACAGATAACTGAACACAAATTACAGGCACAATCATCTCACTGTACACATGTCCACCATGCCTGAAGAGTTTTGCCCATATTTGTTTTTGAAAACTTGGCTTGTAATATTCATGTAAGGATAGCTTTTGTGGTCAGCTGGCAAATGTCCTCACTGCAAGATGGATGTTTACTGAGTGCCTGATTCCAACAGGTAAATGGATGTCTCATCATGCACATTCTTTTGAAAGATGACAGTTTAAGCAATGATCCCTTTTTTCCCCAGAATATTCAGATATAGTTCGAAAAGTGCCACATTCCCATAATCTAAAATACCATTAGATAATTCTATACAGATGTCACAGAAATGAAGGACTCACTATTTATCCTTATAGACAAGTGTTCCACAAAGGTTTGGGAGCCTGAAGTAACCCAACATTTTCCACTGCTAAATACCATTCTTCTTTGTAGAAAGGAGGATTTGTCAGGATTCTCTTCATAGCTTGCAAGTACCACACCTCAGGCAGTGGAAGAGATCATCACTGAGCAATATGAGGCATCTCCTCCCCACAGGACTGAGCACATAGTCTCAGAGGCTCCAGTGCCAGTCATCTTAGGCAAATACTCAGCACTACCAATTCCAGTCTAGGACACATTATTTGGTAAAATTACCTGGACCTACACCCAAGAACAACATAAAACATAATCCCACCAACAATTCACAAAAGGCAAAAAACAGTTAAGATTCAAAACACGCCCGCCCCTGGAGAGCTCAGAGGGAAGGCATTTATCTTTGTGTTTAGTTTGTTTGTTTTTTAGGTTGACACATTATGCTACTGAATTAGAATTAGTCAGTCTCTAATCCTTATCATTTGAAAAAGTCTTCAAAATACTCCTGAGCGTCACAGACACAGCAATGACTACCTGTGTCTGCAGTTAGCCTTGAACAATAGAGAAGTATGAATTGCTCCATTCCTAGCAAAAGGGCTTAACGCACATGCTCAAGGGCAATCACTGAAATACCATTATTGTCAAATATGACACTGCACATAAAAGAATGCAAGAAAGACGAGGGACACAGACATATTATGAAGATCTACACAAGCTACTGTGAGGGACATAATAGATTAATTAATTATAAAGGCCAGAAAGGACCACTGTGATAACTAGTCCAACCTCCTCTATAACACAGGCCAGAGGACTTCCTTGAATGAATTCCTATTTGAACTAGACCATATCACTTAAAAAAACATCCAATCTTGATTTAAAAATTTCCAGTGAAGGAAATCCATGCTAAGTTGTTCCAGTGGTAAATTACCTTTACTGTTAAAAATTTGCACTTTATTTCTAGTCTGAAATGATCTAGCTTTCAACTTCCACCCACAGAATATTGTTATATCTTGATCTGCTACACCAAAGAACCCTCTTGTTATATTGCAGCCCCTGCCTAGGTGCACTCCAGCAGTAGGCCCCGGCACAACCAATGAACCTGCGTCAGTTTTCCCTTCAGTGCTTCCCTAAAATAGCCTTTCTGAATATTTATCACAAAAGAAATTCCTATGAATATAAACCATAAACCTAGCCCGCAGCAGTCCATCAATCTACAGCACCAATGTCTCTCACTATTCTAATGCTTTCTGCAGCTGCAGTCTCTCTCTCACCATGCTCACCTACCAGATATTGCTCCAGTATCTCTTACCACACCTCACCCCAGCCTTCAGCCCTTTCTGGTCCTCCAGCAGGGATCTCTCTCTGTCGCTCTCAGCCTTCAGACCTCTCTGTCTCAGGAAGGTCAGTAGGCATCTCCTTCTGCGGGCTTCCTTGCAATTCCTCACTCTTCCCAGGGAGGGCCAGCAGAGCTTTCTGTTATCTCCACGTTTCCCTTAAGCAACTTTGCTGCTCCTTCTGTCTCTCCTCTCTAGGGTGACCAGACATCCCGATATTATCGGGACAGTCCCAATTTTAGGGGACTTGTCCCACGTCCCGACCTTAAATCGGTCAGGACGCACTTTGTCCTGATATCGGGGGACTGTCTGGTCAAGGACACAAGCCGACACCCCTCACCTCTTCTTCCTGGGCCCTGGGGGAGCGCAGCTGAACTCCCGGCGCCCGCCCGCCGACAGGAGCCTGCAGAGTGCTGCAGCCCCACTTCCCAGGCACGCACAGAGGCGGTGAGGAAGTCTCCACTGCGTGCTGCAGGGGCAAGGCTGGTAGGCGCTGGCAGCGAGCCCCCCCACCCGCCTCTGCCCCTGCCCCCTGATCCCCTCGACCCGACCCGCGCGACCTTAGGAGCCAGGGGGACGAGACCTGCCTGCTGGATGCTTCCTGGTAGCCGCTATAGATAAGGCTAGCACTGCTGGGACTCACCTGGCCACCTGGCAAGTCTCTCTAGCTGGGAGGTTGGCGGGGGGCTCTGCATGCTGCCCATCTCCCTCCTTGAGGGGGGAGGTGGAGACGGAGTGGAGGCAAGCTGGTGCAGGGGAGGGGGGGGACGGGGCGTGGAGCTGCTGGTGGGTTCTCAGTCCCCACCAATTTTTCCTGTGCTCCGGCAGGTTTTTTTGTTTTTTTGTTTTGCTCCGCCGCCGGCTTGTTTGGTTTTTTTTGCTCCGCTCCCACCCCCACCCCCACGTCCCGATATTTGACCTCTGACATCTGGTCACCCTACTCCTCTCCCCTGTGCTCAGGCAGCTCCAAGGGCGGCAGGTTTGTATAATTTTTGGTGGTGCCCAGAACGAGTCCATGTCCCACCCCCACACACACACCTGCCTTGTAAGCCAATATATATATTTTTTAAATAATGTAAAAATGGACTGGAAACAGTAAGCATTTAACGATGGGGGGGATGAGGGGTTTGGGGGTGTGGGAGGGGCTCTGGGCTAGGGTAGAGGGTTGGGGTGCGGGCTGTGGGGTGGGGCTTGGAATGAGGGGTTCTCAGTGCAGGAGGGGGCTCAGGGTGGGGCAGAGGGTTGGGCTGCGGGGGAGTGAGGGCTCTGGCTGGGGGTGCGGACTTTGGGGTGGGGCGGGGCTGGAGATGAGGAGTTTGGGGTACAGGCAGGCTGCTCCAGGGCTGGGGCCAGAGAGGAGGACTTCACAGTCCTCCAGCCTGTCCCCCCCCCCCCCCCACGGCAGCACACTCACCCGGCACCATCACTGCATGTGCTCCTAGGGGCCGGCCCCCACTCAGGTTCAGGAAGCCCCCTCAACTCCCCTGTAGCGGGTGCTGGGGGAGCGGGAGCTGCCATCACATGTGGCCTCCTCCCCTGCTGCAGCCTGCTGCCCTTCACCGTAGCCTCACGGGGGATGGGGCTGCCCCTTGCCCAGCGTGGGGCAGAAGTGGTGGCTGCGGGCGGCGGGGGGATGCGGATCACACTGTCAGACACTCACCTAAGTCCCGGCAGCTGCTCAGGTAAGGTCCAGACTCCATCTCCCAGAAGCCCCTTCGGCATTGCCTCCTGGTGCGTGCGGGGGAGAGGAGGGCTGCCAGTCATGTGTGTGCCTCCTTCCCTCCTCCCCCGGCAGGTGCAGCAGCCGCCTCAACCAGCCGGCGGCGCTGCTCCACTGGCGGCAAGGGAGCACAGAGCAGAGTTGCAGGGCAGCTGCCCGCTTGAGGCAGGGACGCTCCAGGGCCTGGGGGAGGCATGCAGGGCCAGCAGGCAGGGGCCAGGGGACACTCCGGGGGAGGCGCGCAGGGCCAGTAGGCAGAACCGGGGGAGAGACCCGGCTCCGAACACTGGTGGAGCTGGGCTCCCAGGCCCTGAATATTCCTGGAACCCGGGCACCACGAGCCCATACAACTTGCCGCCCCTGGCTCTCACTTATCCCTTTCCTATTTTCATTCAGGGACTTCTCAGGCAGCTCTCACCTGCCCTTTTTCTGAGCCTCAAGCAGCTCTGACTCACCTCTAGGGCCCCTCTCTCACCACCAGGGACCAGCAGCCTGCTTTTATGACAAACTGAACGGTATGAAGTGGAAGTGTGCTTACTAGTCACAGGTGCACAGATCTCTTCCCCCTTAAAGGGCCAGTGTCACCCTGTGATAACTCGATTATTAAATTTTGTTTCCCCATTTAGGTACTTACACTATGATAAAGTCACCTCTTACCCTTCTCTTTGATAAGCCAAACAGAGTGAGCTGCTTGAGTCTTTCACTATAAGACATGTTTTCCAACTCTTTATGCACTCTCTTGGCTCTTCTCTAATCCTAAGTGGGTGGTGATTGTAAGAATATCACAGATTATTCCTTCCACTACCATCAAAACTGACCTCTGAAGCCGACAAGACAGGGGAAGGAGCAGAGCTCAGGGGTCTTCTGAGCCCACAAAGGGGAAACCAAGTTCAAGGATCCCAAGAGACCTCAGCAAGGAATCTGAGATGCACTAAGCAGGAGCCAAGCACAAAGATGACCAGCAGAGCATGCATGATCACATTTTGAAGTTCTAGGTGATTTACTATCTGGTCTTCTGGGGGTAGATCTTGGTTTGTGGGAGGAGCCTCAGAGTACCACTGCTACTTTTCTTTTCCAATATAACTCCTGCAAGCTATATGCTGGAAAACATTTAGAACAGTCTACAGGGACTTAAAGTAACTTCTGGGACTATCTCTGAATGTCTGTTGGGTTTGGATGGCTTTGATTAGAATCTGATAGAAGATTTGCAAAAAGCACCATATCTCAGGGCAGGTCTACACTACAGCTGGGATCAACAATCTGAGATCGATCCACCAGCAGTCGATTTAGCGGGTGTAGTAAAGACCCACCAAATCGACTGCAGATCGCTCTCCAGTCGACCCCTGTACTCTATCCCCGATGAGAAGAGTAAGGTAAGTCGACGAGAGATTTTCTCCCCTCGACCCCCCGCGGTGTAGACCCCGCAGTAACTCGACCTAAGGTACACTGACTCCAGCTACATTATTCACATAGCTGGAGTTGTGTAGTATAGGTCGACTTACTGCAGTAGTGTAAACATAGCCTCAGAAAAATCAAGGAGTCCAACAATGTTAGTATGAATTGTATTATACAGTCTTAATTATTATTTGAATTTGGTGAGAAGAGGACTTTTTGAACTATGCGGTTAGGGGTCATGGTTCGTCATAAGCCTGTAAATGAGAAGAACAACAGGCCTTATAGAATAGGGAACAGAAAGATTGCTGGAAGGCAAGTGTTATGTCCCCTATTCGGTAAATAGGGAAGTATCGACTTGTAGATCATATGCAGCACCAGGAAGGAGGAGGACTAGATTTTATTCTCACTTCTAACACAAATCTTCCTCTGCAGTCTTAGCCTGATTTCTGTGTCTCCATCTGTAAGATAGAGATAGTTTTCCTAACTTAATGCATCTTAATTCTTTAACATTTTAAAGAACTTTGAGATCCTTGGGTAGTAAACATTACAGAAGTGCAAAATATTAAGTGGAACAGTGGACTAAAAGAGGTAAAAATGTGACCTATTTGATACAATTTTGAAGTCTCATAGACAAATTCTATGTCCTCAGACCCTATCTATACTATGGATACCTTTTCCTTCCTGGGGCTGCTACGGAGTGTTTTCACTACTGTGGCTCCCCCTATAGAGTGTGACAGGGTCAGGCCAGACCGATACAAGAAAGTGTAGGAAGAAAGGTATTAGCCTCAGGATAAGCAGCTTCCTCTTCCTCTGGTAACTGAGCAGGGGTTACTCCAAGTTAATTAGGACACCTGAAGCCAATTAAAAACCTGCCAGAATGGGTTAGAAGCATTCCCTCCAGCCAGGGAGGGTGATAGGCATTGTGAGAGTGAAGCCGTGCTGTTGGAGAGCTGACAGGTGTGGAAGCTGACAAGGACCAGGGGAGACCTCCACAGGTATAGAGATTGGGGAGAAATCCTACATTAAACAGGAGCTAGGGACCCTTCCATGTCAAAAGACTGAAGAAAAGGACCCCGCCAGAGGGGAGAGACTGAGCCATGCATTTGGTGTGGTGCTGCCACGCCCAGAAGGGCTATCAGAGACTAGGGGCTCTCCGTCCCCCGGCAGGAGGGTCAGGAGGAACCCCGCCCAAGCAAAATGGAGACAATAAGCCAAGGGGCGTGGGGAAGTAACCCAGGAAAGCTAACAGCTGTCCTGGGAACTGGCAGAGTGAGGCTGCTACTTGTAGGGTCCCTTGGTTGGGGAATGCCCCGCCCTTTTTTCCTCTCACTGGATGTCCACCAAGGAGGCCAGAAGCCCCAGTGAAGCAGTGAGGGCCTAGCAGGCCCAGAAACGGGAAGACCACTTGAAGACAGAATTTCCCCACCCACTATAAACAGAGTGTGGGGGGAATTCTGAGACGAGACGCTATCCTGACCATCCACTAGAAGGAAACGCAGGACCCACCAAGACGGAGAAGAAGCCCTGTTACAAGAGACGTAGTAAAACAGAATTTTTAGGTGCCTATATTTTAAAATACATTTTTAGGAAGTTACACATTGTACTTGGAAGTTGGTAATTTGTAACTTTCCAAGGGGCAACTTCAGGAAGTACACAGTAGATCATTGCTCTCACTCACACATCTTGAATTTTTTCACTTAAAAACTTGGAAGTTGTACCCATTTCTCTCTCAAAGGGGTATGCATAAGAACATAACATAAGAACATACGAATGGCCATAATGGGTCAGACCAAAGGTCCATCCAGCCCAGTATCCTGTCTGCCGACAGTGGCCAATACCAGGTGCACCGGAGGGAGTGAACGTAACAGGTAATGATCAAGTGATCTCTCTCTCCTGCCATCCATCTCCACCCTCTGACATACAGAAGATAGGGACGCCATTCCTTACCCATCCTGGCTAATAGCCATTAATGGACTTAACCTCCATGAATTTATCTAGTTCTCTTTTAAACCCTGTTATAGTCCTAGCCTTCACAGCCTCCTCGGTAGTTCCTCTGGTTGACTGTGTGCTGTGTGAAGAAGAACTTCCTTTTATTTGTTTTAAACCTGCTACCCATTAATTTCATTTAGTGGCCCCTAGATCTTATATTATGGGAACAAGTAAATAACTTTTCCTTATTCACTTTCTCCACACCACTCATGATTTTATATATCTCTATCATATCCCCCATGCAGTTCTGACATGACCAAGAATCATTCTAAATATCAATTATGTGGGACGAGACTGGGAAGAAGCTAAATGGCAATTTTAGGGGGGACATCTAGTGATGAATGGTGGGAGGCAGGGAGCATCAAGAGGGGAATACTTCTTCCATCACAGAAAACAAAGAATGTCCCCAAAAATAGAGGAGGAGGAGGAGTTTTTGCATCAGCATTTGCAGAATGGGTCTCACTCCCTTGTGGCAGCTAACTGAATGACACATTACATGAAATGCAGGAGCAGCATGCACCTCTCCTGCCAATAAAGGATGTCATCCTACCCTTTTCCCTAGATAGCTTGATGGCATCTCCTTCCAGGCGTGATGAATCAGTAGCTGCCACAAGCTTTCCATAGCGGAGCTCAGATATCTTTGAGCTACCCAGTGAGACCTCTGAAGAAACTAGTAGGCCTCTGAAGAGAAACTTACATTCCACTGCTGGGAAGAAAAAAAAATAGCCTCTACTTCCAGTTATCTGAGGGGAAAAGGAGAGTATAAGAAAATGTGATTCTTTTCTGTAATTTAGCAATCGTGTTTTCTTTCACAACAGCACATTTCTAAAAATATGAAAAGATTGGAGCGGGGAAGTTATGTTAAAAGTAATTGATTTAGAATGAAAAATAATAATTTACAAAATGAATATGATTTGAAAAAATATTGTTTGAAAAAAATTATGGAAAACAGAAAAGAGAAAATACATACACCAAATTATTTCTCAAAATTTAGCACAAAAGGGTGTTTGACTTAACTAGAAAAAGCAGATACTGTTTTGTAATTAATATTTTTCAAGATGTTATTGTACATAAGTAGGCAGAAAAGAAAGAAAAGTTAACATACCTCATGCTTATTTTCCAAAACTCAAATAAATACTTCATTTTGGAAGGAGAGGGAATCAAATTTGTAAAAACTATATCCATGTTCTAAAAGATGACATTGATGTTTTTGAATTTCTAGCATCTCAATCAAAATTCACTAGAGTAAAAACAATTCAATAGATAATGAGAGTCTTCGCTATTGTTTATGATGAATAGAATGTAAAAATGAGTTCAGTAACAAGAAAAATATCTACTCATCATGCTTTCGGAAATCTATGTTGAAGTTTCAATCTATGACATTTTTGACAAACAACCAAAATAGATTTTAAAAAAATATGTATCAAGAAAATACATTGGTCTTTGGACTCTACAAATAAACATGTAATTTTACCGTGGGCGGAATTTATGTTAGGTTAACTATTCCCCGACCTTCATTTATCTGAGTGTATTACTATATCCAACTGTACAACAGTTTTGGAACTGAGAGTTTTGTATTTGCATACTCATGTAATGAGTATGTTACAAGATGTTATTGTACAAAACAATAACTAGAAAAAGCAGATAAGTCCAACACCTTTTTAACTAAACTTTGAGAAATAATTTGGTATGTATTATTATTTTCCCTTTTTCACAGAGAAGCAAGTCAACAAGGAAATCTCTCCATATCAATTCCTGCATATTACCAAATCAGCTTAATTGTCCTCTGCACCCTAACAGAGACTATAAGTGACTAATGCTCAAAAAAAAGAAATAATATAATAAAAATGGCAATTTATCATGCAAACTACTATTGAAAATCAGAAAGTAACCCATCATTGTTAGAATCCACTAATAGGTATGCCTCAGACAGAATTCTTATGGAGCGGCAAAGAAGACAATATGATATTGTTTGACTCTAGTAAGTCATATTCTATAAGTGAAGTTTTACAGTATAATTAAAACAGAATTAGAGTCACTAGAACTAAAAAAAAAATCTACAACTTATCTATTAAATGTTGAAAGTTTAAGTCTTCACAGTAACTGTATCTGCTTACTGCAACAGCTACTTTAGAGTATATGCCAGGTAGTTCTGTAACTGCAGCACCCTCTGCTGCTTTTTCAGTTCCAGAACATGTAATTTTACACTCAAATGGAATCACACAAATTGTCAATTAACTAGAAAACAAAAACTTGAACTTAAGTGATTTCAAATCAAAGGAATGGTCGCACAATTAAATAATCTTATGTAAAGTTTACAAGAAAAAAATGTATTTTTCTAAGCAAACTCATTCCTGTGGTAGATGTGCATCTTCACATCAGGACAACACTCCAGAGTATGCTGTTGGAGTAAAAAGCATATGGTGGCATCAAGTGGATATTACTTGAAAACTCCACAATGCTTAACAATTTTGTTTCACAGCTTCCCACACAAGACAATTTGTTTAGGCTTGCAGCAAGTAATGTGGGAGATTTATAATCTTTTGATAATTTTATCTTTTAGTCATTTCACTTGATTAGGTTTACTTTTAATGAATAAATAAATAATCTAAGGATGTCTATTGTATGATATAATCATGTAACAATTGTGGGCCCAGATTGCCTGCTTCTATTGGAGGAGGCGAAAGAGAGGAAACACTCAAAAGAATCTCCTTGCAGACTTTTCCCCCCAATTACTCTACTGATATGGGGGACTGTCTCTTTATGGAATGAGCAAGGTGTCTGCCCTTCAGAGCCTGCTGATACCACCCCATGATATCAGCACAGCTGCACTGGACCACTCTGCTAGGGCGTCACCTGTTGGCCACAGCTCACAGAACCTCCTTTAAAAAAGCATCCTATGATAAAGTTGTTAAAGCCTGGGGCTGTATCACCTTCTTAGCAGACACAACCCTGTTGTCCATGGAGAATGAACTAATCATTCCTCAACCCCACACTACTCCTACACATTCTTTAAAAATAAGAAATAAATAAATAAATATAAAATAATAATAAATAATACTGATTTCCAGTTGTGATTTTTCCACCTTCTAGCAGTCATCTTTTAATGAAAAATACATCCTTTGAAATGTTTTTTTAGAAAGAGACAGAAACCAGGCAGAAGGGTTCAGTCTGAGCAAGACGTTAAAGCAGCAGTTTCCAAATTTAATGCCAGAAGCCTCATGTACATAGCTTACTGTAGCTACTTCTACTGGCTCTATGGAAGAATTATTCAAGGTTCTTTTTTCATATACTCTTACCTGTATCAGGTAATACTTTTGGAAGCAATCACATGTACTCTTTAACACCAGGTTATGCATATTTTATGTAGTGCTGCCAGCTAGTGGCTCACCTTAGAATGAGTTAATGTCTACTGGGAATTGTAACAACAGGTAATATGTACTTCCATCTGCTCTACCATTCTACTCTTGGTGATGTACAGTGATGTCACTGGACTATTTAAAGAATTATGGGCAAAAAGAGTAAAGTACAGTGAAACAGGTACTAAACCACCACACAAAAGACTAACAAGAAATGGTCTTTTAAAGAAGACTGTGTTAATAAAGATAACTGGGAATCTTACTGGAAAAAGCTAAGAAATAAGATATTAAATCATACTTATTTGATACCAAAATGATGTTATGGTTTAGAGAACATTTGATGTGCAAATATATAAAATTATTTTATTTTTATAAAACACTTTAAATATCAATATTTAATAAAAGCATATGTTTAATGTATAAAAACCTCTTTTGTAGCCAAAACACTGGTCCTATATATAGCAGAGATATATGGTAGACGAAACAAAAATGCAAACATTTTATATTTTTATCTAATAATCAGGCAAAAACCCTACAGCAATGTACAGATCTACACAAAGAGCAGAGTCTCCTGTGAGCAACCTATATGTATATAGTGTGTCCCTAATGAGTACTAAAGTCCATACGTGGGAGACCTGTTGAGCTGGAAAGGGTATTACTGTATAGGGGACCATTGCTGTATCTGTCTGTAACACACTGCTGGAGATAGCTGGAGTTGTGAGCCACAGTGTTACCTCTCTGCCTTAGCAAGAGTGAGCTTTACTAGAAATTAGACTGAGTCAGCTCCCTGTCACACCAGTCTGTCTTCCTCACTGGCAAATTTCTCAAGGCTCTCCCAGCCCAATCACCACCTAGCAGGTAACCATCAGTGAACGTCAGCCCCGAGAGCTTCTCAGAGATGTTTGTCTGCATTGCAAAGCCCCTACCACTCTGCATTCACAGCAGATATTAAGTTTGCTGCTCTTTTTAAAAAAGTCAGTCCATTGCAGCTTATTAACTTAACTGGGGTAAACACACCCTTCCCTTCAAACACAACACTCAATTGTTTTATAGTAAAAATAAAACAGGTTTATCATCAAAAACATAGGTTAAGTGATACCAAGTAAAAGGAATAAAGATAGAAATGGGTACAAGCAAATAAAAACGAAAACACGCATCTAAAAGACTTAATCTAGCTTGATATAGTCTTTGTTCAAGATTGTTTCTCTCACCTTCACTCTCCTTTTCAGCTTTTACTGACCAGCCTGCTCAGGATCCATCACAAAGATCAAATTGTTTGGTTCCTTTGTATCTAAGGGGAAGGATAAAGATGGAGTCTCTCTCTTTTCCTCATATCCCCAAAGGGATTGTTTTTATTTTAGAAGGCAGGAAGGCCTCCTGGGGATCCAGCCTCCTGTGTCTCTGTGGGGTGCAGGAGCCATGTTAATTTTCCGTTTCTCGAGTTCAGGATCATAATATGCCTGCTGGTTTAGCTCAATGGCTTTGTTTACTGCTAATATGTAAATTGAGGTAAACCCACATTCCTTTGTCTAGGACAGACCTGTTTATCACATTTACCTAGGCTTGCCTGTCTGGAATTAAACATGTTCTAATACAGTGGTTCTCAAACTTTTTTTTTCACGGACCACTTGAAAATTGCTGAGGGTCTCGGCGGACCATTTAATGAGCTTTCTAAATGTTTTCTGTGCCGTTAGTTAACTACTGTAAAGTGCTTTGGATAAAAGCATTATATAAAAAAAAAGTAATAATAATAATAAACTTTTTTTGTTCTACAAATAAAAGCACACAACTCATATTTTAATATCAGTAGTCTTAACTTTCTAATGTGATAGCTGTGCCTTCTCTCCCCCGCCGCGGCAGCCTCCCGAGCTGGGGCTGGGAAGGAGGCCTGTCTCTCCCAGGCAGCTGCAGCCCTGGAGCTGGGGAAAGGCACCTCATTCTCTGGCCACTGCAGCCCTGCATGTCCCAAATTCCTCCCACCCCCTCTTCTCACCCCACTGCCCCTCCTATCTGCCTCCTATTCCCCCCGAGGCCACCACCTCACCTTACATGTGTGTCTTCTCCAGGATCCAGGCACCTAATTAGTGGAGCCACGCCTGCACGGCTCTACTAATTAGGTGGGTGGCCCTTCATTCTCTCGTGTGCAGCCACCCAAGTGCGCACCTTAAAGGGAACTATCCATGGACCACCTGAATGGAGTTCGTGGCCCACCGGTGGCCCACAGTCCACAATTTGAGAACCTCTGTTCTAACAACATCACACAGAGAGAATCCATAATTTCACATATAACATTTACACATACATTTTACAATTATATTAATAACCAGTGTGTTACTAGTTTTTAAATGATACCGCACAAAGCATATTTTGAACAAATATCATTGCAGTAATGTGTGGAGTATGAATACGAATAGGGCCATCCCTAGGGGGGTGCGGGGTCTGGGATGGAAGTGACGAATCCGTCACTTCCGGGACCGACTATGCTAGGCAGGGGAGGCTGTGCCTCCCCAAAAAGCCAGGCTTGGCCCCGCCCACCTACCCCCCAGGCCCTGATTTGGCAGTGCTGCTGGGCTCCAGGGGGTTGGGGCCACTCTGTCTGCCTTCCCAGGGCCGGGGAGGCCGCAACAGCAGCACTGCACGCTCTCCCTCCCAGTGCTCCGGGACCGGGAAGGCTGCAGCGGTGGCGTCACGTGCTCTCCCTCCCGGCGCTCCAGGACCGCGGAGGTCGCGGCACCACGCGCTCTCAGGTGGAAGGTGTGGGGTTAGGGGTAGCCTCCCCCAGCCAGTGGTTCACACGTCGCCCATATGCTCCAGCCCGCAGGGCTCCCCAAAGCGCGGGGCCCAGAGCGGTCACCCTGATTTGCCGTACACTAGAGACGGTTCTGCAGGATGCCTAGGGACACACTGTCGCTGACCAGCTGCATTACAGTTAGTTGCTTAACGGAAGTAATTTAACATTTTAAAATGCTAGGGGATACCTTAGGACTGTCACTTAGGAAAGACTGTGGAGTTCTTTAAAAACAGACACTGGTTTATATAGAAAAGGTCAAACATAATACTAGAAAAATCCAAGTAGGAGACATCTAGAAAATAATGAATAATCTAACCTCAGAATGTTTAGGCAAATGCTCTAATATCACTATTTCCTTAATCATAATTTAGAAACTGCTGCACAAAAGTCACAGGTATTAATTTTATTGTAAAATTATGTTAAAGAAGATAAATGCAGGAGGACTAACTGCCCACAGAATAAGGATATTTTAAAAGGGTAAATGGGATGAACTAAGTAATTAAAGGCCTTTCAGCCTGACATTGATCTTAGGCAAAATAATGGAACAGCTGTTACAGGATTAATAAAGAATTAGAGGAGGATAATATAAGCAATGCCAACCAAGATTGATTTTTTTAAATGAAATTACAAGTTTGGTTGATAATAGTAACACTATTTAATATTTTTATCAGTGATCTGTAAGATAACATAAAATTGCCACTGATAAAGTTTACAGATTACACAGAGAATAATGCAGAGGTCAAGTCACTGATACAGAGTGATCTAGAATGCTCTGGTAAGCTAGGTGCAAGCAAACAACAGGTGTTTCAATACAGCCAAATGTGAAGTCACACATCCAGGAACACAGAATGCAGGCCATACATACAAAATGGAGGAATTTATTCTTGGAAGCAGTGACTCTGAAAAAGATTTATCAGACATGGTGGATAATCAGCTAAACGTGAGCTCCCAGTGTGAATTTGTGGCCAAAAAGGCTAATGAGAGCCTTGGATGTATAAACAGTAGGCGTAGAGAGGTTATAATACCTCTGTATTTGGCACTGGTGCATCTGCTACTGGAATACTGTGTCCAGTTCTGGCATCCACAATTCAAGAAGGATGTCGATAAATTGGAAAGGGTTCAGAGTAAAGCCACAAGAATGATTAAAGGATTAGAAAACATGCCTTATAAGTGTAAGACTCGAGGAAATCTATTTAGCTTATGAAAGAGAAGTTTATAGCTTGGCTTGATCACAGTCTACAAGTATCCACACGGGGAACAAAAATTTGATAACAGAAGTCTCTCTTCTCTAGCAGACAAAGGTATAAAAAGATCCAAAAGCTGTACGTTAAAACTAGTCAAATTCAGACTAGAAATAAGGCACAAATTTTTAACAGTGACGGTAACTGACCATTTGAACAACTTACTTAGGGCTGTGGTGGACTCTCCATCACTGGAAACTTTTAAAATCAAGACTTGGTGTTTTTCTAAAAGATATTCTCTAGTTCAAACAGGAAGTAATTCAGGAAGTCCTATGGCCTGTGATATAGAGCAGGTCAGACTAGGTATTCATAATGGTCCCTGCTGGCCATATAATCTATGAATCTATGATAACTTAATCTTTTTAAAAATTTGATCTGTCATTTAAACAAGAATTTTCAGTATCACTAAATGTTTTTTCCCCAAAATCCCAAGGCGTGCTCATAAATCCACATATTCTCCCAATCCTTTCACTTGGCTTAATTATCCAGCTACTGGTGACTCAAATTGTCCCTGACATCAGCCTTTATCACAAAATTTGGATTTTCTCCTTTGGCCTTGATATTATTCCTTTGACTACTTGTAAATCCTTTAGATCTCATTTCTCTTCTGAAATCTGTGAACTGCTTCACCTACCTGGCAGTACTTCAAAAACACATTTTCTAAGTATTTTTTGGTCTGTGCAGAAAAAGTCTGCAGTGTTAAAAAAATAAGGCTACCAAGTCAAGAATGGATGGCACAGAATGTTAGTCTCAAACAGCTATCCATACTTTGAATTTTCATCCATACATGTATTTTCCTTTGAAGTCAAAAAGGTTACTTTAATAAATTGATATTTTTCTGCTCCTGAATTGTCAGTGTTCACTGAAATATAACTTTAGGTTAAGGAGAAACAGACAGAAATTTTGAGGTGACACAGGCATATTTGAGAAGAATAGTCTCATGTCATAGTTTGGAGGAGGAGAGGAAAAAAAGAACTTGTCTCTTGACTTTGTGATCCTTAAAGACCCCCAACTTTATTCTTTAAGCCTTCCAATTGAAAAAAGCAACAAAAAATACAAACCTGGAATAGAGTATGAGATACTGAAGGATCAAGCACATAGTACATGCAGACTATCTCTTCAAGAGATAGCCCGCAACTCTCTTCCTTCCCCACCTGCCATTTTTGTTTCTAACATATTACAGATCTTCTCAATATCATTGTTTTAAAAGTCATCAATAAGTAGAATATTGTATTCATTTATTTAAGATTTGCAAATCAGTCCTCAGACAAAAATCTACAGTCTGTTTTGACAGCATTAATGCCAGCCATTTGTTACTGCACCACAGTCAGAGTAGGCTAACATAAGGGTCTTGAAAATCTACTCTATTTCTTCCTTCTCTGATACTACAAAGTATCTCCTCAAAGAAATGGAGGACAAATAGTTTTACATCTTGAAATACAAATGCTGCAAGTTACCTTCTTTTATGGCTAACTAGTGGGCAAGAGGTTTTCATTCTTTCTAAAGTGTTGGCTGTGTACTTAGCCCCAAAATAAAATGTATAGCCAAGAGGGAAAAACAAAAATCAGAAGTTTGCATTGATCAGACCTAGACCTGCCTATTTTTACAATTTTAATATGTAAAATGGCATAAAAATACATTTATCAACCATAAGGTTTTATATGCCACCATCACCATAATATCAGTGTTTCCCAGGTAAGACAAGTTGGCATAGAACAGTCATATTGTAATGCATAATATTAACAAAATCAGGCTTCAACCTATACAACACTGTACTTATAGAATAAATTAATAACTTACAGACATTCCCTGTGTTGTCAAAACTTGTAAGAACATCTTCGATATTTAAAAGTCCATTGTTACATCTAGAAGACAACAGATATTTTCATTTTATCAACAAGTAAAAATATTCTTCAGTCCTCTCTTAAGACAGTGAATTTGCCATACATGTTGATATCTCACAAACCTTTTCACTACACCTTTCATTACTAGTCCATGAACACATATTATTTTAGCCACTAGGGGGAAGCTAATGAGAAGTGTTCTGAAAATAAAGTGTTCGAATTAAAATCTGGGAGATTGTTTTAAAAGGTTATATTCTCAACATTGCAGTATTCTTAAAAAAACAAGCAAATTATGCTTAATTAGATTCCATACAGTATAAGTATTATGAGAAAAACAAACCCAATTCTTAAACAAGGTTTTTAATGATGTTTAATATTTATATATACTCTTAACTTAATGCATTTACTCATTTGTGTTATTAAAACAAAGAAAATGGGGCCCAACTGACTAATGAGTTGTTTTGTTTTTACACTGGTTTAACTTGATTAAAATAAATGAAGTTACACCAGCATAAAACAGGAGTAACATTAAATTTTACCGATCAAGATAAGAATGTCAGATACTTAAATTATAGAATACAGTTTAATAAATCATTAAGAGATATAAAAAGAACCTGCATATAAATTCAGTAATAAATGGTGCCTACAATGTTTATTGTATTAATTTAAATGCTACAGCTTTCAATCTAGATTCACAAAAAAATTGCCAGAATTTGTTTAGAATAACTTGATTGCCTCCAAGATTAATTTAAATTACTGTACCCATCTACCAGTACAGAGTATCTGCAGAGATACAACCAGGGATCTTCAGCTCCAAAAATACAGACCCTTGTTGCTTGCATTGAAAAAGTACCTCCGTTAGCTGGCAGCAGCAGTAGGCTTTTATTCTCTGCGGACCAGTCACTAGGGCCAGGTGACATGCTGATTAAGTGTTTCAATACAATACACCTTTTTCAAAACATGGGAAAGTAGAAGCACACCCTTTTAACTATTACAAATTGGTGTCACATGCATAATAAGCAGAAACAAGTTTTTAAAGATGTCCATATCTCTTACCATCAAAGGAACAGAAACCGTGAGTCACAATTTCAAATACTATATACTGAGTGTGGAAAACTGAAACTAAAGGTGGTTAGAACAAAATATCTGCATAAAATGATTTTGGAATTAGAGCAGCCCCCAGTCTCTTTCTTGGTTCCCACATGCACTATCTTTTTCACCTGCTGAAGTTGATATCCTGGCTCTGCTCTTCTGATTGAACCCCATCCTTATTTCCCTGGGCAGTTTCAATCCATCTCTCTCTCTCTCTCTCTCTCTCTCTCTCTCTCTCTCTCTCACACACACACACACTTTTCCTTGTATGCTTTCCCATCTTCATTTCCTAAAAGTACATTTTTTAGGTTTGCGAGTTGGGTGCAGTCAGCAGATTCAGGAAAACTTAATTTTTCAACAAGTGGAACCAAATATTTATGAATGATTCAAAAAAATCTAAACTCTTCAGACAAATTAAATCAGGAGACACTATACATTACCATGATCTCAACAAAATCCCAACTACAATTCCATTAAACATCCTCAGGATTATTCATGAAACAGTGAATTCCTGTACACCACAGCATGCAAACAAAATGTATGGAACTAAGAGTCATCTGCGATATACTGGAGTTTTGCATACGACAGCTTGGGTGCAAGAGATCCAAAGGTTATACCCCTGGCCAAAATCAGCTCTCAGTGTTAAATGGTGAAAGAAAAAAGAACAAAAACAAAAACAAAAAACAAGGAAACTTGGGAATTTTTTGTTTGTTTGACTGGGGCTTTGTTACTTAATTTTTATTCTTTATTTCCTTTCTGAGTCAATTCTTGCAGCAGAGGATTGGTTGCACTGATGAATCATAATCTAAGACAAGGTCAGTCTTGACTTCTTGCCTATTCTACGATTCGGCAAGTACAGAGTCAAGAATGCCAGCCTATTAATTCAGTAGTCATGGCAGCAAACAGGAGTCGTAAACAAAGAATGGAAGACAGCTCAGCTATCATCTTTCTCTGAACATGTGTGTTAATGAATGAGGAACACATCCAATTCCACCTTTCCCATTACAATATAGTTAACTTACTCTTCCATAAACAAGAGATGCTTGCACTCTTAAAATGGGGTAACTTCTGAAAGAAAAATGAACCTTGGATGCAACTTGGATGGCGTGGTAGATACACTAGAGGGTAGGGATCGGATACAGAGGGACCTAGACAAATTAGAGGATTGGGCAGAAAAAAACCTGATGAGGTTCAACAAGGACAAGTGCAGAGTCCTGCACTTAGGACGGAAGAATCCCATGCACTGCTACAGACTAGGGACCGAATGGCTAGGTAGCAGTTCTGCTGAAAAGGACCTAGGGGTCACAGTGGACGAGAAGCTGGATATGAGTCAACAGTGTGCTCTTGTTGCCAAGAAGGCTAACGGCATTTTGGGCTGTATAAGTAGGGGCATTGCCAGCAGATCAAGGAACGTGATCGTTCCCCTTTATTCGACATTGGTGAGGCCTCATCTGGAATACTGTGTCCAGTTTTGGGCCCCACACTACAAGAAGGATGTGGAAAAATTGGAAAGAGTCCAGCGGAGGGCAACAAAAATGATTAGGGGTCTGGAGCACATGACTTATGAGGAGAGGCTGAGAGAACTGGGATTGTTTAGTCTCCAGAAGAGAAGAATGAGGGGGGATTTGATAGCAGCCTTCAACTACCTGAAGGGGGGTTCCAAAGAGGATGGAGCTCGGCTGTTCTCAGTGGTGGCAGATGACAGAACAAGGAGCAATGGTCTCAAGTTGCAGTGGGGGAGGTCCAGGTTGGATATCAGGAAAAACTATTTCACTAGGAGGGTGGTGAAACACTGGAATGCGTTACCTAGGGAGGTGGTGGAGTCTCCTTCCTTGGAGGTTTTTAAGGCCCGGCTTGACAAAGCCTTGGCTGGGATGATTTAGCTGGGAATTGGTCCTGCTTTGAGCAGGGGGTTGGACTAGATGACCTCTTGAGGTCCCTTCCAACTCTGATATTCTATGATTCTACAAGTATCTACATACTTCATCCTGTAGAGGACACACAGCAGTAATTGGCAAAGAATGGGTAGGATATAATTCATGTTCTATACAAACATGCTCCATGGAGATAGAAAAGAGAAGGAAAATGACATTTCTTTCTGTCAAAAAGAGCCTTTCTAGTCTTTCAATAATGCAGTAAATACAGGCTTCTAAACCAATAAAGGAAGCTTGGGAACATCTATCTATAATATTTTGGACTACTTGAAAGAGATGGGAAATCCAATACTTGTTCTTATTCCAAGAGATTTTCCTTTTTGAAGGAACACTGTTGCAAGAATAAATGTTTATTTTTAAAAGCTTAAATCTTTTGCACTTATAGAACTGTAGATTGGTAATAGAATCACACAAAGTACGCATACCCATAAACAAAAATAGATATTAAAATAATTTTAAATGGTTAAATATCAAGGTTCAACAGGTTACATGAACCAAATAGGTACCCTTAAAAAAATGAAAATCCATCCCAAATGAAGCCAGTAAAAAGAAATTCAAAAAGCGGCAAGTATCATGCATGACAAAAATTAGGAAAATTAAGAGGGAACTTGAAGAACAAATAGCCATGTACATGAAAATAAATTCTTTAAGCACATCAGAAGCAGAAAGTTTACAAGAGAATCAGTGGATCAACTGGACTACAAGAGAGTTAATGGAGGAACTAATGAGAATAAGGACACTGGAAAGAAGTTATATGATTTCTTTTCATCAGTCTTCACAGACGATTTTGGAGAGATACTTCCCCCAGATCTAGTCTTTTCACGTAATAAAGATGAAGTACTGTCAGAGAATGAAGTTTCAAAAGAGATAGTGCTGGAATAAAGTTAAAGCCATAAAACACCAGGATCAGATGGTATTTATCCAAGAGGATTTAAGAATGAATAAGCTGAGTTGTTATAAAACCTCAACAAAGTCCCATTTTTCAGGTTCTGGCAGGCACCCCAAGGTGCACCTTGAGAAAAATTCTAAAATACATCAAGCCAGGCAGCAGAAAATTGCACCATGGGATATCTGCCCAGAATGCTGCATGGTTACACTGAAGAAGCAAAGTGCTATATGGGACATAATGATTAACAAGAGAAGTACCTCAAGACAGCATAGCAAAGTGGTGAGGACATACTTCAGTTCGATATAGTTAATTCTGTGTAATTAGAGTGAACAAACTGATTTAACATCCACATGTAGACAAGCCCTCAGGGTACAATATTCAGATTTACAACACACATAGCATGTCTTGAGTACAGCACTTAGTGTGCACTTAAATCACAGAAAGAAGTGGAGCAAACAATGTTTTTCAATGTATTTCCCTTTGTCTTAACCAGAAAACGTTCCTAATTGTCAACTATGGACATAATTTCAGATACTTAAAATTAAACTATTTTAGAAAAGGGAGGAAAAGTATCTGAAAAAAATATTAAAGAGTGAAAAGCACCTTCTCTCCACAACACACAGAAAACTCAACTGCCAAAATGCATTTTAAAAAAAAGTTTAACAAGTCAACAAACAAGGGCATGAAGACAAAAGGCATTCAGAAGGACCAGAAAAAGTATTCTGTAATTGTACAACAAAAAGTTTCCCCATTTTCCACATGCATAAGTCCTCAGTTCAATCAGCGGAGAAGAAAATATAGTTCTTATCTTACAGATATACCAAACGTAAAGCGCCAAGAAGGCTAAGGAAATCTACTGCCAAAAAATATTTCCACATAGGAATCAAGAGAAAAAGCAAACGATTGACATGGACTATTATGAAGCTAGAGTTCTGGAAGTAACAGAAGAGCAGGAAAGGGTGAAGAATTACTTCTATGTGTAGTTTGCTTAACTAGCAAAGGATTAGCTATAACTTGCTAAATATCAGGATCAACTGACAAAGAGGACTGATAAATCTCAGAAGGATTATCATCTTAAAACTCCATATCAAACAAACATTTGGTTTCTTTGTAAATCAGAAAAAAAATCTTCTCTTCAATTTGAACCACAACTTAGCATGGTAAAGAAATGACACAACAGTTTCTTTGTCCATGTACTCTTTTTTTCAAATATATAAATCTTAGAGCACAATGAAGCAGTCTCAGCTGGCTGAAGGATACCTGAGTTAGGAACCTTTGCCAAATCATTTTTTAAAATCTGCTTTCCTTTGGATGAAATTTACTTCTGCAAAGGTGGCATGTACAAGGATCCCTTCACTACTTAAGCCACATATTGCCCCTCACTGAGCAGTAGTGGGATGGGAGGAAGTCATCCTTTGTAATTCAGTCATATCATATGCCTCAGATTTACACTCTTTCCCTTTGTATCTACATCCCTAAAACTTTCAGTAGGAATTCAAAAGCTCTCAACAGGAACTTCAAAACCCATTCCTAAGGCAATTTTCAACAAGTCCTTTGAAAAGGGACAAATGTCAAGCCCCTCAATTCTGGACAGAAGGTCCAGAATCCTCTGATAATTTCATTTCATATTATTTTCTACAAGTTCACATTTAGGGGGGAGGGAGGGATTATCTTTTACAAATGGCAATTAACATTCTTTGCAGAGATTCAACCTTTGCTGTGAATAGTTGAGATTATTCTTTCTAGTTTTGCATTTTAATATTTAGAGCAAATTACTGATCAATGGAAATAATTCTGCCAGAAAAGTAACTCTTTTTTCTCTACTTGCTTAAAACCAGCCAGAAATTTAACAGTAAACACAGACTGTAAAAGTCAATATCATTAAACTTACTAATAAAAAAAATTCTCCTGTTTTAAAGATAGATATCATGGCATATGGGAAAAGTAACATCTTCAGAGCCCATAATGTCTCACCTCCAGAACTATTCAATGTAAAATTAAAACTTAAGAATAAATTTCCTTTTCCATAAGAATAAGTCAATTTGGAAACATGGCATTAAACCGAACACTTATTACTATATGCTTTGTAAAATATCAACAAAAACTATTATTTATATATAAAAAAAATCTTCCAGTAAAGCTATTGAAGTTGAATACTCAAAAAGAAAAAGAAAAGCTGCTAAAAACTAGCAGCTTGATAAAGACACAACTAAGAATAGAAAAAGTTTTCTACTTTAGTTGAAGAACTACTTTACTTGACTGCTCACTCCTGTCCCTATAATAGGTGCAAGAGAGGAGACTGGGAGACAGAGGCTTCAAAGTAGTACACAGCCCTAAAGTCCTGTTCAACTCCAAATTTAAAAGGCCAGATAGCATCTATGATGAAAAAAAAATTCTTGTTTCATATCTAGCTTGCTAGAAAACTTCATCCCACCCCTTCCTCCCGATGAGTATCAAGCCACGGTTCTGCATGTATTTGTTACCCACACACTAGATCATTGTAACTCACTGTATTTGAAACAATGTGAAATTAACTGGAAAGACTTCAGTTTTTGCAGTGTACACCTGCCAACCTTAGCCATGGACTAGGCTTCCATAAACACACTGCCCTATGCTCCGACCCCTCCACTGACTCCCAGTCTAATCTGCCGCCAACTCAATGCCTCAATTCAAAGCCATAATGAACCAGTTCCCAGATACACTAGAGACAGCATCTTCAGTTATAAAAATGCCAAGACAGTTATATTCTACTAGGACAATCCAGATCACAAAGCCCAGGATTAACTGTGTGAAAGCCCGAGATGTAGCACTCATCTGAAGGGATCCAGCTGTAGAACTAACTTCCAGCACAGATTAAACTAAACCAGAGTCTGACCACATTTAGGTCATGCTGCAAGGGCTTCCCCTTTGACAGAGCTTTTCCACCACCACAACCAGAATGATATCAGCAACTCCACTTACCTTACCACCACATCCCACAATCACTCCCACCCCACACACACCCCAAAAAATCCTACCCTAAGTGTTCTTTCCTGAAGCCAGGAAAGGAAGAAGGGCTGAATATTTCATGAAGGACCTCACTATGACAATCTATTAATTTGGGAGGCACTGAATTACTAAAAGGGATGGAGTCCAGTACAAAAACACAAAGACAGCCAGGAAGGGTGGGTGCACAGGAATGGGCCCTGAAGTAGTAACAATGCAGACAAGCAAAATTTTATCAAAAAGAAAAGAAAAAAACCCACACAACACCCCACACACACTGACATCACATACACATCTTTACACTGAGAATAAACATGAGTAATTTCAATGCGGAGGATAATTCTTTTAAAAAGTTACATGCCTGAAAAGTGGCTTACTACTTTAATGCCATTTTTATTACAATACAATAATTTATTTAAAAGTAACACTGAAAGGAAAACTGTCAGACACCACGTTCAATTAAGAATTCAACCAGAGCAGTACAAGTATTTGAGACACAGTGTGTAACAGGAACCCAGCCTTTGAAACGTAGCCATTTAAAGCTTTTAGGAACGATTTTTTGCTATGAAAAGAAAAGCAACTGTGGTGGGAGAGGGGGGAGGGGAAATGCAAAGCAGTGGCACATGGCAGGGGATAATTCTACTACAGCTGATCATGCCTGGACAGAATAGGATGACTTGGGCTATGTTCTTATACTTCACTACACAGATAGACACTATGGGTTATACTTAGCATTTCCAATGTCATGATGTGTATAATTTGCTTTGTGCAGAATCCCATGATATGGTAGCAATTTCATCTTGATAGCCCTGATAAGTCTGTGCTTGGAAGTGCCAAGGCTTTTCCATTGGCTAGCCATCTAGAATTACTCTCTCAAGCTCATTTTAAGGTTGGGTCATTTTATATTTTGTGTTCAACCCCGCAAATGTTTGCTGGATCACGTCCTAATGTCTCCTGGGCAAAAAGAAACAGTGAACCTGGAGAAACAGCTATAGGAAATAAGGAATCTGTAGAGTGACAGAGACACGATGGATGATACGGGAGCGGTGTTAACCAACTCCAGCAATATCCACATGCAGCCCTTCCTCACAATCAGGGATGCTGGGGGCTCATGGTAGTCAAGTGAGAGGGAGACCTCAGAAGGTTGGCTAAGAATATATGGGACTCCTAGCATGGGAAAAGTGCCCCTCTTGGAAGAGAAGGTAAGAAAAGGGAATTGGAAAAAGAGGAACTTTTCTTGGGGGAAAAGATATGAAAATGAGAGCTAGGAGACCCTGAATGAAGGGGGGAGGGAAAGAGAGAGAGGTAAGATGATGCTCTGTGGCAGCTGACAAGTAACTATGATGCAGTTGTGCTGTGCACAGCAGCGATTGGCCTGGGTCTTTAGCAGCCCCTTGTTGGCTGCACTTCTGCAACTTTCAGGCAGCCACCTTCCAGCTCTGTACCCTGCAGCTGCCTCCTGCTAAAAATCCAGAGCACAGTACGTCTGCACACAAAGGGAATATGGTTTACGTACCATGTCAAAGTTGGACTCTGAGGTGGAGAAGGGCCAGAATGGGGGTGGGGGAGGAGGAAATTTCAGTGAGGAATTTTCAAATAAGCCAGGAGTCTGGGGACTGCTGGAGGATTCTACTTCCCTCTGCTTCTCTCTCCTTCCCTTCTAAAGGATCTAAGCTACAATTTACCAGAATAAGTATGACACCCTGCAGTAGAAGGGGGCCTAGTAGCCTTCACACCTCCAGCTGTCTCTGGAAAAACATTTCATATGTTGGCAACGTCCACCCCAAGCCCGCAAGAGATCAATTACCAGTGACAAGTCTCAGGAGAAGAGCAAATATGTATCACATTGAAAAATTATCAGTGCTCTGCTCTCCCAAACTGAGCACCCAATCTCAGCTTTGTATTGGGAGAATAACAATTTGTAAAGTTATGAATCAAGCTCCTGTCAGACGTCTGGAAGATCACTTCAATCTAAACATGACAAAAAGATTCTGCTGAAGCCACCACTCTAAATAGAATAGTCTCCAAGATCTTTAGTACAACAACTCCAGCTAGGTCATAGCATATCTGACTACACAATTTGATCCATTTTGATAGCCCTTGAACTGATATAGCTTGGCCTTTAGACTTTTTGCCAAAAGCCGCAAACAACCTGGTGAACTTTCTTAAGTATTTAGTCCTGTCAAGATAATAGTTGACAACCCTTTAAACATACAGGATGTGCAATGGGCTTTCCCGGGAAGATCCTAAGGCTTGGAGGAAAATATGTAGATGAAAATTTAGTCAACATTTTAGATAGGGTCACAGCAGTACATTATTCTTACGAAAAGCAGCATACAGTGGTTCCGCCATCAAAGCCTGCAATCCTGCAACTCTCCTGGCTGATGTTATTGCCATGAGAAATAAAAACCTTCAATAAAAAGTGCAATAAAGACATCACAAGCCAGCACTGTATTACAACATATGGGAGAGAACTGGCTGCTATAACCACTCAAATCAGTGGAAAGACAGAAATTAGGAAAGACTATACACTAATAAATAATAATAATAATAATAATACCCACTAGCTCTTATATAGCACTTTTCATCAGTAGATAGCAAAGAATCTAAAAATGTGTGTTTTCCAATAGCTTTCCTCCCCCTGCTTTTTCTTCCTTTCTCTTAGCTGTTTCACAGATGTGGAAACTGAGGCAGAGAGCAGGGAAGTGACTTGGCCAAGGTCAGCCAGCAGGCCGGTGGCAGTGCCAGGAGTAGAACCCAAGTTTCCTGAATCTCAGTCCAGTGATCTATCCAGTGCCTGATTCAAGTTCAAGTTCTATAATGCCTGATTCAAAGGATGAGTGCACACACTCCGCCCCCAATGATCAATGGCTCTAAAACAGTCTGTGGTCAGGCAGCAGTGCACACAAGTCTCACAGCAGAGCCCTAATGGTTTGTTTATCCTTTTAATAAAAATCCTCTCTCGTACGGAAGGCAGGCACACCAATTACCAAAGAAATTTCTACTAAACTGCTCTTTGCTGGAGGTATTTACATTTTGTTCCTGGAAAAATATTCTGGGAGTTTAGAGACTCTCTCTCCTTCTCTCCCCCGCACTCCTCCCTCTCTCTCACACACACACACACACACTCACTCTCTCTCTTTGAAATAACAAGTATGAGCTATTCTCCAGGTGAAGGAGGAGCAAATACAGGACCCTTGGGGTAAGTGACTGTCTGTAGTGTGTGTGTGTGTTTGTGTTTGGGGGTTACTTGCTGTGTGCTGAGCTTGTGTTTGTCAGTCTGTTTGTTTGGTTGTTTGAAGGACCGTATGCTGTGGCTGGCAGTTGGAAGCTGTGAGCTTCAAAGGAAGGTCTGAAGGCTAGAAGCCTCTGGTAATTGGCTGAGCCTTAATCAGTGGGCGGGGCATTCACCCAGGCCAGGGCTTTATAAAGCAGCGCACAAGCGACCAGGGAGCTTTTGTGACAGGGGGCTGCTAACAGGGAGTTTCACAAGGGAATTTAGAAGGGGAGCAGGAGCAGGAAGAGAGCGCGGGTCCCTTGTCGGTTCTATCTTATACCCTTTATTCCCCTTAAAACCTATAGCCCAAACTACATTCAAAACTTCTTGCTTTAAACAACCCCTTCATTAACTAGGAGACAATGCAAGCAGAAGCCCAGCTGCAGAGTGGAGGCTATCCAATTTATTGCACTGAGTGTAGCACGTATGATTACCTGCCCCGTGGGCGGGTGGCGTATGTGTGCATTCGGTGCAAGGAGCTCCTGGCCCTCAGAGACCACGTACGTATGGACTCTGGAGGCAAGGGTGGCGGAACTGGAGGAGCTAAGGGAGGCAAAGAGGTATGTTGATGAGGCTTTCCGTGACACTGTAGAATTGTCCCACCTCCAGTCAGACAGCCCCTGTGCTGTTGAGGAGGATGAAAGGCCCAGGGAAGCAGAGCAGTCAATGGGAGCAGAGGGAAACCTTCCCATAGTTGGGACCCTCCTTCCAGACGGTGCTGGGGTTGCCTCTCGCTCTGAGGTTACCTCTCCGAGGGAGGGAACTCCAGTTGCTAGGAAAAGGCAGGTATTAGTATTGGGAGATTCGATCATTAGAAACGTAGATAGCTGGGTTTGTGATGATCGGGAGAACCGTATGGTGACTTGCCTGCCTGGTGCGAAGGCTGCGGATCTCTCGAGGCATCTAGACAGACTTATGCGTAGCGCCTGGGAGGAGCCGGTGGTCGTGGTACATGTAGGTACCAATGACATAGGGAAGGGTAGGAGAGATGTCCTGGAGGCCAAATTTAGGCTGCTAGGGAAGAGACTGAAATCCAGGACCTCTATGGTGGCATTCTCAGAAATGCTCCCAGTTCCACACGCAGGTAGGCAGGCAGAGCTTCAGAGTCTCAATGTGTGGATGAGACGATGATGTAGAGAGGAGGGGTTTACATTCACTAGGAACTGGGGAAACATCTGGAATGGGGGGAGCCTATACAGGAAGGATGGGCTCCACCTAAACCGAAGTGGAACCAGACTGCTGGCACTAAACATTAAAAAGGTTGTAGAGCAGTTTTTAAACTAGGAGATGGGGGAAAGCTGACTGCTGCAGAGGAGCATGTGGATCGGACAGAGACTTCTCTTAGGGGAGAGTCTAATGATAGAGAATCTCCAGGTTATAGTCAGGAGCAGAGGATGGAAGAGGATAAAGTAGGGGCCAGATAAGATAATAAACATTCACATAAAAAAGAATCTGACACATCAGAAAAGGGCAGACAAATAAACAGTGACAAGTTTTTAAAGTGCTTGTACACAAATGCTAGAAGTCTAAATAATAAGATGGGTGAACTAGAGTGCCTTGTGATAAAGGAGGATATTGATATAATAGGCATCACAGAAACCTGATGGACTGAGAGCAATCAATGGGACACAATCATTCCAGGGTACAAAATATATTGGAAGGACAGAACAGGTCGTGCGGGAGGGGAATGGCACTATATGTGAAAGAAAACGTACAATCAAATGAAGTAAAAATCTTAAGCAAATCCGCATGTTCCGTAGAATCTCTATGGATAGAAATTTCATGCTCTAATAAGAATATAACATTAGCGATCTATTATCGACCACCTGACCAGGACGGTGATAGTGATGATGAAATGCTAAGGGAAATTAGAGAGGCTATCAAAATTAAGAACTCAATAATAGTGGGGGATTTCAATTATCCCCATATTGACTGGGAACATTTCACTTCAGGACGAAATACAGAGATAAAATTTCTCTATACTTTAAATGACTGCTTCATGGAGCAGCTGGTATGGGAACCCACAAGGGGAGAGGCAACTCTAGATTTAGTCCTGAGTGGAGCGCAGGAGCTGGTCCAAGAGGTAACTATAGCAGGACCGCTTGGAAATAGTGACCATAATACAATAGCATTCAACATCCCTGTGGTGGGAAGAACATCTCAACAGCCCGACACTGTGGCATTTAATTTCAAAAGGGGGAACTATGCAAAAATGAGGGGGTTAGTTAAACAGAAGTTAAAAGGTACAGTGACTAAAGTGAAATCCCTGCAAGCTGCATGGGCGCTTTTTAAAGACACCATAATAGAGGCCCAACTTCAATGTATACCCCAAATTAAGAAACACAGTAAAAGAACTAAAAAAGAGCCACCGTGGCTTAACAACCATGTAAAAGAAGCAGTGAGAGATAAAAAGACTTCCTTTAAAAAGTGGAAGTCAAATCCTAGTGAGGCAAATAGAAAGGAGCATAAACGCTGCCAAATTAAGTGCAAGAATGTAATAAGAAAAGCCAAAGAGGAGTTTGAAGAACGGCTAGCCAAAAACTCCAAAGGTAATAACAAAATGTTTTTTAAGTACATCAGAAGCAGGAAGCCTGCTAAAAAACCAGTGGGGCCCCTTGATGATCGAGATACAAAAGGAGCGCTTAGACGATAAAGTCATTGCGGAGAAACTAAATGGATTCTTTGCTTCAGTCTTCACGGCTGAGGATGTCAGGGAGATTCCCAAACCTGAGCTGGTTTTTGTAGGTGACAAATCTGAGGAACTGTCACGGATTGAAGTGTCACGAGAGGAGGTTTTGGAATTAATTGATAAACTTAACATTAACAAGTCACCGAGACCAGATGGCATTCACCCAAGAGTTCTGAAAGAACTCAAATGTGAAGTTGCGGAACTGTTAACTAAGGTTTGTAACCTGTCCTTTAAATCGGCTTCTGTACCCAATGACTGGAAGTTAGCTAATGTAAAGCCAATATTTAAAAAGAGCTCTAGAGGTGATCCCGGCAATTACAGACTGGTAAGTCTAACGTCTGTACCGGGCAAATTAGTCGAAACAATAGTTAAGAATAAAATTGTCTGACACATAGAAAAACAAACTGTTGAGCAATAGTCAACATGGTTTCTGTAAAGGGAAATCATGTCTTACTAATCTATTAGAATTCTTTGAAGGGGTCAACAAACATGGACAAGGGGGATCCAGTGGACATAGTGTACTTAGATTTCTAGAAAGCCTTTGACAAGGTCCCTCACCAAAGGCTCTTATGTAAATTAAGCTGCCATGGGATAAAAGGGAAGGTCCTTTCATGGATTGAGAACTGGTTAAAAGACAGGGAACAAAGGGTAGGAATTAATGGTAAATTCTCAGAAATCGAGAGGGGTAACTAGTGGTGTTCCCCAAGGGTCAGTCCTCGGACCGATCTTATTCAACTTATTCATAAATGATCTGGAGAAAGGAGTAAACAGTGAGGTGGCAAAGTTTGCAGAAGATACTAAACTGCTAAAGATAGTTAAGACCAAAGCAGACTGTGAAGAACTTCAAAAAGATCTCACAAAACTAAGTGATTGGGCAACAAAATGGCAAATGAAATTTAATGTGGATAAATGTAAAGTAATGCACATTGGAAAAAAATAACCCCAACTATACATACAATATGATGGGGGCTAATTTAGCTAAAACAAGTCAGGAAAAAGATCTTGGAGTCATCGTGGATAGTTCTCTGAAAATGCCCATGCAGTGTGCAGAGGCGGTCAAAAAAGCAAACAGAATGTTAGGAATCATTAAAAAGGGGATAGAGAATAAGACTGAGAATATATTATTGCCCTTATATAAATCGATGGTACGCCCTCATCTCGAATACTGTGTACAGATGTGGTCTCTTCATCTCAAAAAAGATATACTGGCACTAGAAAAGGTTCAGAAAAGGGCAACTAAAATTATTAAGGGTTTGGAACGGGTCCCATATGAGGAGAGATTAAAGAGGCTAGGACTCTTCAGCTTGGAAAAGAGGAGACTAAGGGGGGATATGATAGAGGTATATAAAATCATGAGTGATGTGGAGTGGATAAGGAAAAGTTATTTACTTATTCCCATAATACAAGAACTAGGGGTCATCAAATGAAATTAATAGGCAGCAGGTTTAAAACAAATACAAGAAAGTTCTTCTTCACGCAGCACACAGTCAACTTGTGGAACTCCTTACCTGAGGAGGTTGTGAAGGCTAGGACTATAACAGAGTTTAAAAGAGAACTGGATAAATTCATGGTGGTTAAGTCCATTAATGGCTATTAGCCAGGATGGGTAAGAAATGGTGTCCCTAGTCTCTGTCTGTCAGAGGGTGGGAATGGATGGCAGGAGAGAGATCACTTGATCATTGCCTGTTAGGTTCACTCCCTCTGGGGCACCTGGCATTGGCCACTGTCGGTAGACAGGATACTGGGCTAGATGGACCTTTGGTCTGACCCAGTATGGCCTTTCTTATGTTCTTATGTTCCATGCAAACTGGTTCAGTCCAAAGGCAAAACAACTGGATCAAAATATTTTTTTTAGCCCTAGGGATAAGTCATCTCTGGTAGGCATCATTTAATATTACCCAGAGAAGAATAAAACCTGCCAGGAAATCATCCCAACATTCCCATATGGAATTCTGAAAGCCCACCTGAAAGCCCCCCCTTCCCCCAGCACAAAATAGTGCTTCATTGATTTACATTGGCCAATCTGAAAAGTATGCAAAAGATAAAAAAAAAAAAAAAATAAACAGTAAACTAGAGTTTTACAATGCATTTACTTCTAATAAATTAAAGTGTAATTCACATAAGCAAAGATGTGTCTGTTTACAGTATAAGATTTTAAAGTAACTAATAATTTTATTAATGAAGAAAATACCATTTACCAAATTTAAAATATCATTTGAAGTGATGATACAGAAGGTGGTGCACGTATAAGCACATGAATATCAAACTTGAGAATCGGGCGAGCCTGATGCTTCTCTGACACTGTTCTATGCTGGCACAAATGTGACTTGGGTTTGGGAACAACCTTAAAACTCATGCCTGCAACTAGCAAAGTCTAGGAGACATGAAGTAGTGAAAGTCTTACGGAGCTGATAGTGGAGAGCAAAGGAAACTGAATGAAGAAGCGTTAAGAAATGAATCTCTAGCACTCCCTGATGGTTCCCTGAAACAGATGGCATGCAGGGTAAATATTGTATTTGTGGTGATTACATTGCTAACAACAGTAAAACACTCTATTCAATAGGTAAGACTTATTGAGGCTATATAGCATTGCTGAAAATAAAAATGGAAAATTAACAAAAACTGGGTAGTCTCTTTGGGCTCAAGTTTAAGATTGAGAGTAATTTGATATTTGGCTTTATACCTAGCTGCTATTTTAAGATAACCAGCATGCATTTTTGTGTAAACTAGCAAAATGTCATAGTTAATGAAGGTCACTTGTTTGTATAGATCTTAGTTCCCAAGAGCGACTTCAATTTAAAGGTCCAAGTCAAACAGAAATGAGTTTTATAATTTCAGTGAGTCAGGCTCTCCAGAATATTCTCCTCTGTGCATGGAACACAAAATCCTAAACCCTCAGCAGGTCTAATTAGGGGCTTTAGAACAAGCAACACTTCAGAGATGCTTACGTTACTGTTTCACTGATGCCTGTTGAGGTGAGTACAACTTACAGGTGTGTAGAAAATCAAACAAGTAGGAGAAAGGAGGAGAAAGCAAGGAAGTGGGAGGGGAGAAAAGTGAAATACAGTACATGGAAGAGTTTACTGCTTTGGCAAGTCATCACAATATAGGTGAGACTTCTAGAAACTTGCTAACAGCCCCTGCAGAGTTTTTTACAGATCCCTTACATCAGAACCAGTCTGCTGGCAATTCCATAAAATGTACAAACCCTCCCTGCAGAAACTGGCAACTTTTATCTGTCTTCATTGTACTTTTCTAAAAAACTTCCAAATTAGTATTATAGAGTTTTCTGAAAATCATGTTATTATAAATAAAACTGAATACAAATTTACTGTAACTACAAAAACCCACCAACTTTACGAGATTTATTTATAAATGATGTCAGGTCACTAAATGTTTTCACTAAGATTTAAAAAGTCAAGTAATTTGCTCAATTTTGTTATATTTTTATCAGCTTTTGTTTACATAATGGAAAACTTAACAACACAACAAAAAGTTAATGGGAAAATTAAACATATTCTTAGATTTGCATTCCACTGTGCTCAATCCATGCCTATTTTACTGAAGCTTTCTAGCTCTGGCAACTCAATGAGAACCAATGAAAACTGGAGAGGTTGCTTAATACAATGATCAACTAAAATTAAGCTCTTACACAGTTTACTTGTAAAGTTATCTCTAGATACACATAAATATTGGTAGAATAAATCATGAGTTTCAGATTTGATTCCTGTGTAAGAGTTGAGAAGTACTTGAATCTTAAAACTGGAATGACAGTTACCTTAAAGAGACACTATACTCAGGATAAAAGACACTTGTGTATTGAACCCAAGTCCCAGTTTCCTCTTCTGTAATCCTTTTGCAGGCTTCTGCTGAAAAGAGATTGAACGATGCAAACCTTCTTATAGACGCTTGTCGAAGATGCTCATCCTCCAAGTGTTTTTTCTTCAGAACCTTTGAAATTAAGAATAAAGTATTAAAGATTAAGTATACTACTCAAGAAAATATCCAATCTGGGGCTCATCTCACTGGAGAGGTAAGTCTGGAATCAATGGGACTAGCTAAGCAGCAAGCAGTATAATTGGTCTTAAAATGCAAAGCAAGAGCGAGGCAGCACTGCAGTCTGGTTCTTCAGCTCTGAAAAGAGACTGTAAATATGGCAGTTTTAGTGGGATGCTGAGTATATGATGTTTCGATATTTCCAAAGCAAATGTGGTCACTTTACAAATAAACAAAGATTGCTTTTCTAACTGCCAGATCAGGAAACTCATCCTGGGATCTGAAAGTCAAATTGGGTCCTTTCCTTTTCCCACATCATCACCGTTACAAAATCTTTTACAGACCAAATTCTGCCTTCAGTGACTTCTGAGCAATACACTGCTTTCAAATGGTTTCCACAGCTATAATTAAATTCCTATAAATGGAATTAAATGGAACTTAATAAACAAGTGGATAAGGAGCAAAAAGGGGGAGAAGAAGAAAAAAGTATATTTATTTACCAAAGTAAATGGATATTGCTCTGAATACTCAACAGATCTATTATTTGGCTGTAATCAGGTGCCATTTTTATATGCTGAATTTTCAGACTAGAACTACACAAAGTAAAATGATAACACACACCTCAACTAAGTCAATAATCTTCTGCAGAAGGCTGTAGTGAAATCTTGCTCATTGGGCTTGTCTACAGTAGGAAAAATATGGACCAGCAATTCTCCATTGGTGTATCTTAACCTGTTAAGCAATGTTATAAGCTGCAGCAGTGTCAGGTTGCAGGCATTTTTACAATAGCATTGTCTAATGTTGCACTGAGGACACTAATTGGTAGTGCACTGTCTACACTAAAGCTTCTACCACTTTTGCTGACAAAGATTGGGGAAGTTCATCAGCAAATTACAGATCCCAGTTTTCCCAGTGCAGATGTGCCTGCTCTAAAACATAAAGGGAGTGTGAAGGCTGCCATAAATGAGACAGTAGAATTAAAACATAAATGTTACTTTATCAGTGTTAATACCTTCTTCATATGAGGTAACAGTGTGTAATACTTAAAGAGAAAAAATAATCAGAACAGCTTAACAGCTAAAGAAAACTGTCAAGACTGTTTTTCAGAAAAGTCTAGATTTTATGGGAAAGCAAAAGCAAACCATTACTAACAAAATGAGAAAACAGTATGAAAACACTGCTCTGTTTTCCATTCTTTGGTCTACAGAGACATATCATTTCCTCTAATCATTCTGAAAAGTACATTCTCTAAGCTAGCTGAACACCCACTTCTTGAAGACATTTTTTAACTATAAATTGTGCCTTCTCATCAAACTGGAACTAAAATCAAGCAGAACTCTGAAAATCAAAAACACAATGGAAGGACAGATTTTTTAAGAATCTGAAAGTAATTAAAGAAAATGTTGACTAAAGGGAAAATATGTGGTATTGTTATATTTCACCCATGTATTTTTCAAAAGACTCCGGGTTTCTTTTCTTAAGTCGACTCTTGGAAGCATCAAAATTGTGTCACAAGTCACAAAGATATAGTATCGCTATTGTATAACTGTAGACAAAAACAAATCTATCTAGAACTAGTTATGATAACATTTTGAAAAGCTTGAAAGACAGTCTTCTCTGTTTTCATGATGCACTCCAAGTGAACTTCAAGGCTCACTTACTTACCATATAATGCCATTCTAAATGAATACCCTCCCAGGGAATAATATAACTAGCACACTATAGAGCAAAGCAAATGAGAAATGGTCACTAAGGAAACGGACAAATACAAGAAAGAAAAAAGTTGATCCAGAGCTATAATCTAAACTATTTGATTACTCCACTGTAGAAAGTGGATAAACGCTTACAATTTGGCTGGAAACAGTTTAAGTAATATGGCTTTTAAAAAATTTTCACTCCCAATGACCCCTGGAAAAAAGGCTACAATAATAAATCTCATTTATGTCAAACTAAAAAAATATGCTTCTGGGTGCATATATAATAAAACAAAATTCTTACAAAATAAATCATGAAATTACCTTCATCCAATCATATGAATGAACAAAAAAATTGTACTTAAATGACAAGTTTAAAAAAAATGAGACTTCTTTTTAAAACATTTAACATTAGAATAACTAACCTGAGATTGCAGTAAGTAATTTTTTAGTATGTACACTCTGGATTTGACAACATTTTGTTTATAGTTAGTTTCCTGTTTCCCGGTATAGTCAGGAAGTCATTTTCCCCTTTTTGTCTGTGTGAGTCTTTCACACAAGAACAGGACAAATAAATACATTTTATAAAACAGAAAATTATTGTAAAATCCACAAAAATTGGCAGGGGGACTTAAGGACAAGTGTAGTACTTAAAACTAGTTTTAACTTTTTTTAAAACACTGACTGATTTTAAGTTAATACTGCCCCCTAACTCCTTAGAGAGAGAAGGGTGAGTGAGGTAATATCTTTTATTGGACCAACTTCAAGCAGAAATTGATCCAATAAAAGATATTACCTCACCCACCTTGTCTCTCTAATATCCTGAGTCCCACCCGACTACAACACCACTGCCCCAACGCCTTTTTACTCTACCTTTCCTTAAAAAGCCCCAGAGAACACACAAACCTTGCAGATCAAAAAATTCTTCTCAAGCAGGCTGATAGGGAAAATGAGAATCTTTGCATGAGTACCTCAGCTGATCTCACCCGCCTCAGCTAGAGCTAGTCAAAATTTTTCCATTGAAAAAATGTGGTTTCATTGAAAAGGAAAGAAGCGGAATAAGAGAATGAACAAAAATTCCAACTTTTCAAAATAATTCTTGGAAAATTTTGAAAAATGTTCTATTTTGAGCCTTGCAAAATTGAAACAACTTCAACCCTCTCTATCCCCATCACAGAAGAAGAGCGGTACCTCAGCTCATCAGGTCCCAAAGTATGGGCTTTCTAGGTTTTAAACACCACCCTGTATTTCACCTTGTAAGAGATTGGGAGCCACTGCATAATACACAGGACAGGAACAAATATTTCCTTTCTAGATGCACCACTAATCAAGTGAGCCATATTCTGCACTAGTTGAATCTTCTGGATGTCTTCAGGTGTAGCCCATATACAATGCATTAAAGTAATCCAGTCCAAAGGTAACAAAGCTATTCATAGCTTTATCTAAAGCTTTGTGGCTAACATAAATGGTGACAGACTACTGGCCACGTGCAATCTTGGCCACATCTGCTATGTAGTCATCCAGAAACAGGAGAAACGGATGACAAATTGCAGGCATGCCCCACCACTCTAAGTAACCTCTGTCTCATCCAAACTGAGTTTTCACCCAACTGGACCTCATCCAAAACCTAAACTCATTGAATCCCCAGGGCATCAGTCCAGCAGCATGCTTAAGCATGTGTATCTTTATGTACATAAGTAGTCCCATTGAAGTCTATGTCACTTAAGAGCTATACTAGGTTGACTCCTGGGAAAGTTGCTCAACCAAACCAACTGGACCAGATGGAAATATAGAGTTGAGTGACATCCCCATACTAAAGAAAATGCCATTCGTAATGCCTCACTAGACCTGATTAAATAATATTCATCAACATATTTGATTAATTTTGTTGCATTTTTCTAATATAGTGCCTAATTATTTTTTATCAGTCTCTTCTCCTCATTAATTCTCACAACAACTCCACACCATGAACGTAAGTGGTGACAAAACTGAGTCCGATGGAACGCACCATAACACAGTCCTCAGATTTCAGAGTTGCAGCCATGTTAGTCTGTATTCGCAAAAAGAACAGGAGTATTTGTGGCACCTTAGAGACTAACAAATTAGCCATGAAAGCTTATGCTCAAATAAATGTGTTAGTCTCTAAGGTGCCACAAGTACTCCTGTTCTTTTTACAGTCCTCAGAGTAGATGAGCAGTTGCCCACAACTACTCCCTAGGATCTCTTAGAATGAAAATAACTGAATAACTCCATCTACTCCTGCTAGCGTCCCCTGGTTGTCAATGTCACCTCATAATGGATGATGTCAAAGACAGTGGTCACATCTAAAAGAATCAATGGAACATCCAGTATTTCCCTCCATCACCAAACGGAGTCTATCAGACAACAGCACTGAGGCAGTTTCAGCCATACACAAACCTAAACCAAATTCACAGGGCTAAAGAGGATCCCAATGCTCCTGGACCTACCTTGCTACAACCTCCCCCTAAAAGAAATATCTGAGACAGTACAATCATTGAAACATTTGAAGGGATCATTTACTGGACATGCAAGATGTGGGCCAGTAAAGGCCCTACAGCATCACTCAACCTGGTCTTGGGTATTTTCACAGAAAACCAGGGCCATATCCATGATAAATTCAAGTTTAATACCATCCATCATAGCCTGTCATCATACATTAAACAGCATGATCTGAGAATTAATGAGGAACTCCTGAAGAGACAAGCTGAGTGAGGCAATATCTTTTATTGGACCAACTTTTGAGCTTACAGAACTCTATGTAAGCGCGAAAGTTTGTCTCTCGCACGAACAAAAGTTGGTCCAATAAAAGATATTACCTCACCCACCTTGTCTCTCTAATATCCTGGGACTGACATGGCTTCAACACCACTGCAAACAACTGAGGAAATCCTGACAGACTGAAGAGAGACCATTAGTGATAGCTAGCTCCCAGTTTGGGATTAGTGGGAAACCTCAACTTTCTCCCTACTGCTCTGTGCTAAGACAATTCAGTCCTGAAGAATGGTGTTCTATTTGGTTAAGTAAGGCTGCATGTCTGTCACAGAAGTAACGGATTCCGTGACCTCCATGACTTCCGCAGTGGCCAGCAGCAGTTTGGGTGTGGGAGGGGGCTCAGGGCTGAGGCAGGGAGTTGGGATGCAGGGCAGTGCTTACCTCGGGGGTGAGGAGGGCCTCTCTACCTGGCTCCCACCAGCGTGTCCCTGCAACTCTTAGGCAGAAGGGCCACGGGGCCTGCAGGTCCCATTGGCTGCAATTCCCAGCCAATGGGAGCTACAGAGCCAGCACTTGTGGCGGGAGCAGTGCGTGGAGCCCCCCTGGCCACCCCTCCCCCCACAAGCTGCAGGGACATGCTGGTCAGAGGTGGGCAGGGAGCCTGCCAGCCCTGCCAACCCTCCCCCGCCCAAAACGGGTCCCAGGCCACGTGCCGCCGCCCACGCCCACCCCCCAGCACCAGCAGGAGTCCCGTTCCACACACCATTGCCCACCCCTCCCTCCCCCCAGCAGGGGTCCCGGGCCACACCACCGCCCACCCCCTCTCCCAGCATGGGTCCAGGCTACACACCACCACCCACACCCTCCCTCCCACCAGCAATGGTCCCGGACCACACAACTCCAGCACCTGCGGAGCCCCTGGCCTGCCCCCCCCCAGAATACCCATGGCCCCCCAGCCCAAGTTTTAGTCAGGGATATATAGTAAAAGTCATGGACAGATCACGGGCCGTGAATTTTTGTTTACTGCCTGTGACACTGTCCACAACTTTTACTAAAAATACCCATAACTAAAACATAGCCTTAGTTATAAGCCACTGTTTTAGACTAACAACAAAAATGAAAACGCCCTCCTTGCTCCCCCACCCCCATGTTATATCAGACCATTCTTTGCAAGATCTGGTAAAACTGCTCTGTCCTTCAGACACTGAGATAACATAACGTATGGTAGTGAAAGGCTGCAGCAGTGGGGAAAGACCATTTTTTGCAACCAGGTGGACTATATTTGAAAATGTCAGGCACTCATTTAAATTATATCTACACTTATGTATAGTTCAGACACTGCACTCCCAGCTAGCATGGGCATAAATAGCAGTGAAAATGTGGGAGGCACTGCTTGGGCATGTAGAGAGCCATGTATACCCTGGGGGTTCACAGCTGTTCAAACATAATCTACATGACTGTAAAAAATGGTCTGTTGGCCAATCTGGACATCACCTTCTCCTGAGTTTAGCTGTACTGTAGAAGCACCAATATTGGCTACCGATAACTAGCACCCTGCAAATCTGCAGATATTCGCTTTATATCCGTGGAAGCAGTTGTATTGTTTATCATCTTTGCAATCTAGAGCAGCGGTTTTCAACCAAGGGTCCATGACCCCCTGGGGAACCACAAGCTGATTTCGCAGGGCTTGCATGGGGGGGAGCTCCAGCCCCATTGGGGGCATCGGGGCTCCCCTGAAATCAGCTTGCAGATGCCATCTGAGAACCGCTGCTCCAAGTGCTGTGTTTAAGGAGAATATGAAGGAAGGTTGTCCCCATCTCTCTCTCTGTGATTCATGGATTTATCTGAACATTATTGGTAAAGACTGCAGAACAGATTTTTTTTCAGATGGAGCAGTAAGATTAAATTGATCTTTGTTCATTGGACCATGTAAAACCTATAGAAGAACTAATAAAGAACATAAAGAAGCAAGAAATCTGCAGAGGAAAAGGTCACAAATACATACATACAGGTTGAGGAGGAAACATAAGCCTTCTCCCCACACACTCAGAAATGCATCACCCCAGACACTGCTGCTGAGTTCTCTGCAGTTTTTTGTGTTTTAAGCGGGCACATGATACAATTAACAGGCAGTACAATTAGAACAAATTAAAGGAAATATTTCTGTGTGTAGTGCATAGCCAGCCTACATAATTTACTGCAAAAGGAATTTACAGATTTGATTTTCTGTAAGTCTGAATTTCCAATTATGGATCTACTGCTTTAACATAAATTATAATTATAGGAATTTTGTCCAATAAAACTGAATGGAGGCAGGGGAGGGTTGGTTGTTTTCTGCGTGTGTTGGAGGAGGAGAGGTTAAAAACAGACTAAATGCTCCTCCTGCTGGCAGGTTTGCTCACTGAACCAACCAAACCTTCCCCATACAAAAACTTCCAAAGCTGAGGAGATATAACACTAGAACAATAATTACTATGAACAAACTGAACAAATGCTCAGAATTGTAGTATGGATGTAATTACTGTGACATATTAGCCCCATTTGACATTCCCTCTTGTCCTGACTTAAAGAACAACAACAGAGAATCTCACAGTAAACCAAACATATCCATAACACAATGCTATCATATGGGCAGTCTTTCCAGGGCCACTGCTCCAAATTAGGGGAAATAAAAATTACACATTAAAAAAAGTTAAAATTAAGACCCCAATCCTGCTAACACCTATGCAGATGTACAACTTTAGACAGCTGACCAATCACACTGAAGTCAACTGAACTACTCACATGTTTAAAGTGGAAAAACCATGGGAGAGATTCACTAGAGCAGGGGTCCCCAAACTTTTCAGGGTTGCGCGTCCCCCTTACCTCTGACTGTGCTCCACCCCAATCCAGGAGTGGGGCCGTGGCTCCCAGGCAGGATAACACAGACAAGGTTAAGGGAGCCAAGGCTGGTGCCACAACTGGGAACGGGTCTGGGGCCAGGAGCAGGGCCAGAGCCGCGGCCAGGGGCCGAGACTGGGGACAGAGCCACAGCCAAGCTGTAGTGGGGACTGGCAGCTGGGCCCATGGGCCAGGTGCGGCTCCGCTCCCAGCCCTGCCCCACCTCCAGACTGCAGCCAGGGGGCAAGGAGGCGGAGGCAGGGGTGGAGCTGTAGCTGGGCCGTGGTGGGGGCTGGAAGCGCAGCCGCACCGAGGCTGTGGATGGGGCCAGGAGTGGGGGCTAGGACTGAAGCACAGCTGGAGGCAGGACTAAGTGGCAATCCCTTTCCGCCCGCCCAGGGGACTGGCCCGGGCCTGCTGACCCCCACCCCCCAACGTTCTCCACACCCCACTATGGGGGCTCACAGTTTGGGGACCTCTGTACTAGAGGATTCAGACTCCCTGGCACCTAATGGAATTCACAACCCTGAGTTAGGCTCCCAGACTCCCTATTCAATGCATGGGGAGAGTTAGGGTACGTCCAGACTACCCGCCGAATCGGTGGGTAGTAATCGATCTATCAGGGATCAATATATCGCATCTCGTCTAGACACGATATATTGATCCCCGAACACGCTCCCCGTCAACTCCAGAACTCCACCAGGGCGAGCAGCGGTAGCAGAGTCGATGGGGGAGCCACGGCCATCAATCCCGCACCGTGAGGACGGGAGGTAAGTCGAAATAAGATATGTCGACTTCAGCTACGCTATTCCCGTAGCTGAAGTTGTACATCTTACATCAACACTCCCCCTCCCCCCCACTCCCCAATGTAGACCAGCCCTTAGGCACCTAATGGGATTCACAAAAGCCAGCATGCTGAGCAGGGAACTGCCTAAGATAGCCAACAGAAATGCTGCAGATCCGTGAGCCTTAAGTGCCACCCTCAAAAAGACTCAGGCACCTAAATCCAGGTCAGAGGGAAGCACCTATCTCAATATGGGATTCACAGCCTTGAACCCCCTCCTGGAGTTAGGTGCCTAAGCCAAATGAATGGTTTTTCAAGAAACATGGTAGTCGTGATCTCTCTGAATCTGTTGGAGCTGTTCTATTATGTGTAAATAACTATAGATTCATTGGAGCAGAGAAGCTGGAACATGAGTCGCCAATCTGAGTGCCCAAACCATGAGGCTATATAGTCACTCCCTCTCTCTGGCCTAATTAATATTTAATCATTTATATACAGTGGAACAGTATATAAGTATATAATTCTCTTCAAAAGGAGAGATTCAAAAAGACTCACCCCAGAATACTCTATAGCCCAGGGGTTATGGCACTCTCCTGGGTGATGGGAGACCCAAATTCAAATGCGTGTTCTATATAAGGCAATGAGGGAAACTGAACCAAAGTCTCCCACAAATTGAGTGCAGTAACCACCATTGGCTAAAGGTTATAAGGGGGATGGGAGTGGCACCATCTCCTCATCCTCATCCTCTCACATGGATATAGGCATATGCTAAACGTATATACCAGCTTGAGTCCCGAAGGCTAGATAGCTTGGGAATGCCTAGTTTATGAATCCTGCAGGGTGGGAATTTAAAGTCAGAAACTCAAGCACCTCATGACTTTAGGTGTGAGGGTTTTGTGAATACCAGCATTGTCTAAATGTTGGACCAAAGGCTGGTCTACACTGGGGGGAGGGGATCGATCCAAGGTACGCAACTTCAGCTACACAAATAGCGTAGCTGAAGTCGAAGTATCTTGGATCGAATTACCTGGGGTCCAGAAGGCTGAGGGGTAGTTAGGTGTTTAAACCGCCTTTGTGAATTCCACCTCTAGTGTAAATATTTGCAAGATCAGGGCCTTAGTGTTGCTTTTCTCCTGCATTGATTCCACTCTTCTGGACAGAAGTTCTGCTGTAATTTAGGAGAGGAAGCAAACAGTGACCATCATCCACCAAGCACCTACTGGTAGGGAAAGAATTCAGATAATTGACAAAGGAGATAAAGGGAGAACTGAGCTAAAAAAAATGAACCTTTCGTAAATTAGAACTGATGTGAAATTAAAGAAATGATGTGAAGACTTTTCAATTATTTTGGGGCTCTAAAATAATTGTGTGAAATTTTTAACACTGAGGATTAAATAACCACAGGAAGAGTTTTAGCAAAGGTGTGGTAAATTCTTCAACACTTGAAATCTTTAAATTAAAATTGGATGTCTTTCCAGAAGATATACCTAGTTAAACCACAAGTTTTTAGGTTCAGTGCAGGGATTACTGGGGAAGTTTCATGGCCTGTGTTATGAGTCAGACTACATTATCTCATAACTTCTCTTTCTTGATTTAAAATCTATGAATTTACTAAAAGGAATTTACTTCTCTATGAAATACTGGAAGGTGTTGGTGGCTGCTGCAGACAGCCTGTGTGACAATTCAAATTTTGGTGGAGAGCAGAATGTCAGCATTGCTTCAAAACACCGCTTTCCTGTTGTCCACTTTGGTGATGCCAAGCCATTTACCAGTGAGGTGGAAGGACGGCTTGCTCTGGCATGACAGTGATCTTGAAGAAGAGGTAGGCTACATCAAGTGTAAAATCCACCTTCCAGGACAGAGACAGAGAGAGAGAGAAAGAGAGAGAGCTCAGTGGTTTGAGCACCTCTGCTGAGATGTAGGAGACCCCTATTTAAATCCTTTTCCCCACTCTAGCAGAGAGGGGAGAATTGAACCTGAGTGTCCCACACCCAGGCAAATGCTCTAACCACCTCCTCTCTGCCCAGATTTTGGACGGGACCTGATCTGGTAGGTGACCTGTGAGCACACATACTAACTAGATCAGGCCCCGCATGCAATGTAGAGAGCTGAACATCTATCTACCCCTGGTATGTGAATTGCTCTGGTGCTTAGACGGAGAGATGGGCATCTCAGTTCCTAGAGTGAGGCAGCAGTATGCATGCTCAGAGCCAGAAACGTAGGTGCTAGTGAACTTTTATTCTGAAAACTTAGTGGCCAAGTGGATTTAGGCACCTACAGGATTCAGCTGCAGTTTTGTAGATTGCAGTGGAGACAAAACTGGGATTTAGGCCCTTAAGTCTGGAGTTTAGGCACCTAAGTACCTTTGTGGATCCCACCCATACTGCCTTTAGGCCCCAATCCTGCAAAACACTTATGCATATGCTTAACTTTAGGCACAAAAGTAATGCCATTGAACACAATGGGGCTGCTTGTTCAACTAAAGTTAACCACATGAATAAGTGTATGCAGGATTGGGGCCTTTATGCTCAATCTTGCAAACCCTTAAACGTAAGTAATTTTACACTTTGGCCCCAGACCTACAAACACTTAAGCTTGTCCTTAATATTACCCATGTAAGCAGTCCTACTGAACTCAGTGGCATTATTCATGTGTGTTAGGCACATCTTCAAGTGTTTGCAGGACTGGGCTCTATTTGCATATACAGAGATGGAAATTAACTATACATAAGGTGTTGTCAAATGCACAGATTAAACAAAATGAAAGATAATACCAAAAAACCCTCTCTTTCTCGAATGCCTTTCAGTTATACAGTAGCAATCTTAGGTCCCAATCCTACAACTAGTTTCTCACAGGCTGACCATCTGAGCCCATAGAGTTCTATAGGGCTCCATACAAGTGCAGGAGTCTGCCTGCACAGAGCTAAATGCAGGACTGATGCATTAGGCATCACATGCAACAATAATACACAAAATATTTTCAAAGAGAAGTGTGAGTTTTAAAGCGACAAGTGTCCCTTTAACCATAAGGCTCATGTACATGATTATTGTGAGCCTTTGTTAATTATCCACTTTAAGAGTTCAAAAATCACAATTCAGGTACCCAAAAATCATGAGATTTGTTTAGAGATGATGATACATATATTTTATGTTGTTTTTATTTGTCTTCTGGGTTTTGAGTCTCTAGGAAACATTTAGGTCATGTTTTCAAACTTTTCTCCACAATCATGAAACCTGCTCTTACAAAAACAAACAAACACACTGACATTCTCATCTATTCACATTATTTCTTTCATGAGAATTTGCAACACTGATTACCTTTAATGTATAGAAAAGCACTGTGTGATCCCTTAGGATGAAAAGTCCTTTCCATTCCACCTAACCTCTTCTTTTTTCCCCTCCTCCCCAACCCTCATCACCTCCTTCCCTCCTCTCCCTATTTTTGATTGTCCTCTCCTATTTTATTACTGTTACACCCACTCTAGCACATTATGTCTATGAAGTATTTTCTGATCTTGCAGCTTTGACAACCTGTACAATTGCACAATTCCATAATTCTACTGGCCCAGGATGCAGTATTTGAAAACATACAAGCTGTAGGTTATTTACCATTTTTGTCTCTTTATGAAAAATCCATAAGAATTAATAGAAAAATAGAAATGCCAGTTAATAGTACATATACTATTTTGAGGCATTAGTTCCCAGTTGCTCAGAACTGTTGCTGCTTAAGGCCCTGAGCCTGCAATCTGCTCTGCATCTGTGCAGAGCCCCAATGAAGTTGGGGCTGCCTGCAGGAATGGGCACTAATGCCCATTGGTCCACCACTACAGATTAATTGTAAGTTAATTTTTAAGACTTTCTCCATTTATGGTGAAGGGTTTCATTGTTTGTATTTCAATGCCATTTTTAACATTCCGTTCATTTGAATAGTCACAGCTTGCAATAGCCCTGCAGTTCCCCAGTCATTACAAATATACCCTACCAAAATGTTGTGAAAACAAGCTAAGTGATTGCACAGCATTTTGTGGCTCTCGGGTGAAGCATGTTGCTATGGAAGTGCACAGTGTGTGTTCTGGGAGGTGATTTAGTGGTCTCAGCACCAGGTCTGAAACACTTAAACTCCCTGTGCCAACAAGCCTAGATCCCAGCGATGTTATCTTAGCCCTTCATCCTGGTGAATTGCAATTGAAAGCACTAGGGCATCTTTCACCACAGCCCTTAAAAACTGCAGCCTTCGTTGTTGTGCATGGACATTCAAGTGCCCCTGGAGAGCACTCTCCTAAGTGCAGGACTTGTCAACAGTGTGTGACCACTGACCAAAGTCCTCCCATATACAGGCTGCTTTGCCATGGGACGATATTCTAACTACCGCCCTCCACCCCAGAAGTGGCTGCATGTCACTGGCCTTGTGCATAGGTTAGCAAGCTCTGCAGCACCCTTGGGAGGAAAGGGCCTTGGGGAAATGTAAAGTAGCATTATACCTCTCTGAGCAGTTTCCACCGGGCTCTAGCGGCTCCCTGTTTCCTTCCTTTCGGACCTTCCTCAGCGTCTCCCTCTCCTTTTCCTCCTCCTGACTCACACCTGGCAACAGGAGCTGGGATGCTCCCGGGCCAGGCTGTAGCCTCAGTCATGCTGAGGCTGCTGGGAGCAGGCTAGGGAAGAGCTGAGGGAGCCCCCAGGGGCTCAAGGGGAAACAAGCCCTGAGCCACTCACTGGCCCGTCCCCGCCTGGGGAGCAGCAGCCAGCGGTAGACAAACGGGGGGGCTAAGCAGGTGAGGAGGAAGAGACGTGCGCTCGGCGGCCCCTTACAGCTGCTGCGGCTAGGCCCTCCCAGGCCAGGCTAGGGAGGAGGGACGGCAGCAGCCATCTTTGATAAGGGCAAGAAGGTGCCTGTGGAAACTGTCCTGCATGGTTCTTCCCTGATCTATACAGAGCCTCACTTGGGTCGCTGTAACCTTGAGGAGCTCGGGGGGTCACTACAAGGAGCATCCGCGATAATAAAACCCATTTGTTACATATCCACTTTTCTCTATTAAGTTACGGTTATCGAAAGGGTCAGGTGCCCGAAAGCAAACATTTCCAGACACGAAACTGGGGTAAAATAGCAAAGAAAATGTTAATATGCCTTAAAACCAACAGCCTGGCGGATTATAAGAAGTCACTATCTGGCCAACTGCCCTTAACCAAGATGGCGACAGAGCGCACAGCTTTCGTCGCCATCTTGACTGCTGGTAATCGCGTATAGAGAGAGGTATTGGGTCGGACGCCATCTTGGCTATGGGCATGCCAGTGAATCATGTGGGCAGTTCAGTGTGTAGGAAAATCAGGTGAGTCTCTGGCTTCGGCGCGGAATAGAGATGCTCCTCCGTGATGTCATCGTTGCGCGCCTGGTCGGGGGGCTGCGGCGGCCTGAGTCTCGCAAGTGGCAGCAGCCGCGGTTCCTCCCCGGTGCCGGAGGGGGCGAGTCCCGGCTGCGGGTGGGAGGTGTTGTGCGCCGTATCCATTTCCAGCAGCTGCGCCGCCGGGGGCAAGCGAGGACCCCTCTGGTCTCGGTCCTGCCTCCAGGAGGCCTGGAGGGGTCCGTCGCGGCCGCCGAGCGCTTTGCCCAGTTTGCCCGGGCCGGCTGCCAGACGGGAGGCGTGGGCGGTTAGCATGTGCACAGCGCTCGGAGACCTGCCGGGTGGGATCAGATCCCAGAGCCGCTGAGCTCTCCTCCTCCTCCTCCTCCTCGAGCCGGCTTGGACTTGTTTCCAGGCGGTGCTTTAAAGCCACTGGCCGGGGCTGAAGGATTGTGTCTCAGTGCAGTTCAGTGAGCCTTGAAAATCTTTCACATTTAAAAGCTCTTTGAACTGGTCACACATCTGAACAGGAAAGTATCTGACAGGATGGTTGCAGCTGGCCCTCCCGCCCAGGTCTGCCCTTCAGACGTGTGAGCCTGCAGCCCGGGGGAGAAACACGCTGCTTAAGTGTACAAACGAATTATCTGAAATGGGTTAGTGGAGGCAGCTTCAGGTTTGCTTTTTTTTCCCCCCTGCCGTTCACATGGTAACTAAAGTTTACAGCATTCAGTCTGAATCTTTTGCCCCTTTAGGTTTAAAGCCTTCACATTTGAAGAAGTCCCTGCTTCAGTTTCACCCTGAACATTTCAGGTACTCAATTTAATTGCACCTGACATAATTTTGGAACTTTAGAAAGTTCAGCGTGAGTACAGTCAATCAAGTGAAGATTTGGGCATCATGCATCGGACTGTGAAATCTTTTCTCCAGACTCTGAAGTTCAGTGTTGGTTGCTGCAGATACTACTTTAACCATAACTATGATCTGGTATTAGCTCTTTGCAGTCAAATAAAACCACAAGAATTTCAGTTTACAAAGTGTTTGAGAAATTCATGGAACAACACAGACTCACCAGGGCACATTGTGCCACGGAGATTCTTTTCTTGCAAGGTATGCAGTTTAAATATAAATATAATGCCAACAACCATCATGACCCTTATATTAATAATGATAGTCACACTGTTTCAAATGTTAAGGAAACTTTTTTTTCCCAAAAGGGTTTGAGATAGGGATTGGGATTTCAGGTACACTCAGAGACAAATGACATTGTTCAACTTGTCAGTTTCTGTACTTATCCCTACACAATTGGGTCAGTTTTATTGCTGTGTAGCCCTGGCTTGACATGATTAATTGGACATGTGTGAGGCCTTGTTTCTTGGGAGACAGAAGAGGTAAATGGATCAGCAGGCTGGAAACAGATAAGGGGGAACACCCAGGGAACCATTTACAATGGATAAGATAACAAAGGACAAGATAAACCTGGGACACAAGATGAGGTAAAGAGTAAATTGGGATTGGTTCCTACAAAGTGACCAAGCCAATCACAAAATGTGTGATGCAATGTATAGGGAATGTAATGTGATGTATACACGTATATAAAGGAAGGGAGTTTCTGTGTAACTTTGGGTGTATGGTATTCCCTGTACTCGTGCCCTATGCTTGAGCCTGGTCAGCTGAAGCGTAGTTTGATTGTATGCCAATAAAAAACATCTCAGTGACCAGTTCAGAGTTGAGCTGAGTTCTTGGGAAGCAAGTAGATAAAGTCTCGGAAGCTACTGGGTGGATAAGGTCTCAGAGGGTACCCCCAACATACTGTAGCTTTTTTCCTAAAATTTAAATAGCTGCCAGAAAGATAATATTCGGGTATCCGGATAGAACTGCATAAAGAATCTCCAGAGTGATGAGACCAGGATTTAACCACTGCTAGCTGACACAGTGCTTAACAAAACTTGTCCTTGTCTATACAGACTAGTCAGTCTGTATCCATAATTGGATCTACTGGCAGCCCATTGAGCCTGTACAGATTTAATTGGAGGATCAAGGTCTATCTGACTGACTGTGGAGGGGAAACAGTGAAAATTATTTATCATTGTGCATGTCTAATGCATGCAATAAACAAAAAGAGAAAAAAAATCTAATATTTTTCAATAATATAAATCTTAGGTGTTACTTGAAGTACATAGTAGGTGAAATATTTCCAGACAGAAATTTGAGTTGTTTTACGTTGACAGTGTTTTTTTAAGGGTGACTTGAAAATGATTTTCAAAAAGGTGGATTTCAGCCCAGCCAATTTAAGTTAATTTTGTATTGCATAAGTGATGCAACGTGACCTTGATAGGCAAGAGCATCCAACCATAACTTTGGACATTTAAAAGCAGAGGTTGATTGCATTGACATATTTGTACTAGGATCTTCTGAAATCAGAGCAGGAGAACTGGAAAGTAACTTCAGCAAGATATATAGATACAGCAGAAAGAATCAAGAAGAAATTAGAAGTAATGTACAACAAGTATACATTCAGCATGAGCAGCCCAGTGGTGAGTAGCACTTTTTTTTTTTTAAATGCATCATAGTTTAGTACAAGTAAGAGTCATTGAAGCTGTTCCTACTATGAAATGTCTTTACACTACATGTTTTTGTTAAGCTGTTATATGTTCATAGTCCTGATTTTTAAATATTTTGATATTTATAAAGTATTAACAAAATAGTCTGGAGTATGCTTACAGTATCTGAGATCTAGCTGAATACTTTTACCTGAACAACAGTCTTAATACCACCACAGTCAATAGAAACAATAATAATTAACAAATAGGATAAAGTTAAACTGGCTTTTTGGCAAACAGTGTAGATTATATGATCCAAGAGAAGATTTAAATGCTTTTAGCCATTATTAAGTTTAGGGAGGGAAATGGTAACTGAATTGTGGAGTTTTGATTCCATGCAGCGATGAGGTAAACTACAAGACCTTTGCTCTCTTAGACTCCACTTCTAGAGACACTTAACTTCAATACCGTGAGTAATCTCATTGATGTTAATTGGTCTACTTGCGATAGTTAAAGTTAAGCACATGCATATGTGTTTGCAGGATTGGGCCCTTAGGCCTTGAGCCTTAAACTCAATTCTGAGTGTTTTAACATTAAGTAGTGAATAGTCCCATTGAACGTAAGTTGTTAGCATACTTCTTCCTATTTCTTGTTATAGCTTTTATTTACTTCAGTGAGACTATTCCGGCTTAGTGGTACATATGTGTTTGCAAGCACAAGGATTAAGGGTCCAATCCTGCAAACAACATGTGTTTGGGTAATGAGTAATTCTGTTAAGTCAGATGTTCATAGGATAATGCTTTTTGCTTGTGTAGTTACCAGAGAAATGTCTTCTCCATTTGTCAATGTCTTACAGCAGTGGCCTCCAACCTTTTTATGCACAAGATCACTTTTTGAACTTAAGATCAATGCAGGATCTACCTCGTCCCTTCCCCCAAGGCTCCACGCCACCCACTCCATCCCCCCATCCCTCCATCGCTTGCTCTCCTCCCCCCCCCCCCCACACTCACTTTCACCAGGATGGGGCAAGGGGTTCGGGTGCGGGAGGGGGTGCAGACTCTGGGCTGGGGCCAAAGGATGCAGAGTGTGGGAGGGGGCTCCAGGCTGAGTCTGCGGCAGGTAGTTGGGGTGCAGGCTCTGGGAGGGAGTTTGGATGCAGGTGTCATATGGTCACATTGCACCTAATCTCATAGAATCCACTGGACATTTCATGAGTTTTACTTTTATTAGTGCCATTTGTGGTTTATAGATCCAAAATCCTTCAGGGATTGTCACAAATCAGTGTAACATTCTCAACTGTGGGGTGTGCATTGGCTGAGCCTGAGCCAACGGGTTGAGGAGCAGGAGTGAGGGGTGCAAGCTCTGGGAGGGATTTTGAGTGCAGAAGAGAGCTCCAGGCTGGGGCAGAGTGTTGGGGAGCTGGAGGGGGTGAGGGCTCTGGGAGGGAGTTTGGGTGCAGGAGGGGGCTGGGGCTTGGGGTATGGGAGAGGGTGCAGGGGCTGGGAGGGAGCTCTGGGCTGGGGGTTGGGGTGCAGGAGGGGGTACAAGGTGCAGGCTTCAGCCAGGAGGCGCTTACCACAGGCGGCTCCTGGTCGGCAGCGCAGTGGGGCTCAGGCAGGCTGCCTGCCTGCTGTGGCCCCAGGCCCCTCCTGGAAGCAGCTGGCTGCTGGCACGTCTCTGCGTGCAGCCCCTGGAAGGGAGGGGGGCAGTGGGTCTCCCATAGGGACGGTGCTGGGGTTGGAGGCAGTGCCAGTGCAGGAGGAAACACACACACACACACCCAGGGGCCACAGAGATGTGCCTGCTGCTTCTGGGAGTGGTGTGGGGCCACAGCAGGTAGGCAGCCTGCCTGAGCCCCTGCGCCGCAGGACTTTTAGCAGCCCGGAGATCACGATCGACTGGCCGAGGCTCCAGGATCAACCAATCGATCGCAATCGACAGATTGGTGACCACTGTGTTACAGTACATTGACTTAAAAAAGAAAATCTTAGTGTGTGTGTGTGACTCACTTTCATTCCTCTGAATATGGCTAACAAAATCGTTCAGTGTATCAAGCACATCTTTTATATTTTGTTGTCTTATTTATATATAAAATATTATATATATGCTGCTGAATTAGATTTTATTTATACATAAAACCATAGGCCTATTCATTTGCTGTATAACCTCAGCAGAAAACAGATTGTTTGTAGTGACTTTTAGGAAATATTTTGACCTCTAAGGTCTGACAACGATTTAATTCTGCCTATATATTGGCAACATGTCTGTTTTGTGTTTAACAGATTAGGTTTGGGGATTGTGTTTACTTTGAAGAAAATGGCTGCATATTTCGCTCAAAAGGAGATAGTGGTAAGATATTTCTTGGATTCTCAGATCTTTCTGCATTCATTGACGTTTTAGGAAACTTTACTTAGCTTCAAGCTTAACCATCCCTGTTACTTAATTTTTTTTTTAAACTTACCATTTTGAGCTATTTTTGTTTTATTTTACATGATAAAATGTTTAAGTAATAAATTTTATAAAAGTAGTAAAAGCTTCAGAATCTAGAAAGGAGACTGGGACAGGAACTGGGGAATAATGTCACATGATTACACATTAAAAAGTCTCAAACTTTTTAAGGGCAGAAGGGCCCATCGCAGGCCGCAGAACTTCACCCACCCCCTCCTGTAATAGACTTATAACCTTTGGCTGAGTTACTGAAGTCCTCAAACCATGATTTAATGATTTCAGGTTACAAAGAATCCAACATTCCTTCCCAACCCCAAATATGGCTAGGGTTGCCAACTTTCTAATCACAGAAAACTGAATACCCCTACCCTGCCCCTTCTCAGAGGCTCTGCCCATGCCCTGCCCCTTCTCTGAGGCCCCGCCCCCACTCGCTCCAGCCCCCCCTCTCTCCGTTGTTTGCTCTTCCCCACCCTCACTCATTTTCACCAGCTGGGGCAGGAGGTTGGGGTGTCTTGGGGAGGTGGGGTTGAGGGCTCCAGCTGGGGGTGTTGGCTCTGGGGTGGGGCTGGACTGAGGGATTTGGGGTGCAAGGGGGGCTGAGGGCTCCAGATGGGGGTGAGGCCAGGGATGAGGGCTTTGGAGTGCAGGTGGGGGCTCTGGGATGAGCCAGGAGGTTGGGGTGCGGGGGGGTGAGGGATGAGGGGTTTGGGATGCAGGAGGGGGCTCTGGGCTTGGCAAGGGAGTTGGGATGTGGGGAGGCTGAGGGCTCGGGATGGGACAGGGGATGGGAGGGATTTGGGGAGCAGGAGGAGACTCTGGGGTGGCGGTGCGGGGTCCTGGTGGCGCTTACTGGGGATCCGAGGAAGCGACCACCAGGTTCCTGCGGCCTCTAGTCACATGGGCAGCCAGAGAGGCTCTGTACACTGCCTTTGCACCCTCAGGTGCCACTGCCCGCAGATCCCATTGGTTGTGGTTCCCAGCCAATGGGAGCTGCGTAACCGGCACTCGGGGTGGGGGCAGCGCGCGGAGCCTCCCTGGCTGCCCATGCGCCTAGGAGTTGCAGGGACCTGGCGGCCACTTCTAGAAGTCATGTAGAGCTAGGGCAGGTAGGGAGCCTTCCTTAGCCCCAAGCCCCTGCTGCACCACTGACTGGACTTTTAACAGCCGTCCAGAGCCACCAGGGTCCCTTTTCAAACTGGCGTTCCGGTCGAAAACCGAACGCCTGGCAACCCTAAAATATGGCTGTCGGTTAAACATCAGCCAGACTCACAAGCCAGACACCTGGGAAAGAATTTTCTGTAGTAATTCAAAGCCCTCCCCATCTAGTTCTCCATCACTGGCTCTTGGGCATATTTGCTACTAGCAGTCGCAGATCAGCTGTATACCATCGTAGGCAGTCTCATCATACCATCCCCTTCATAAACTTATCAAGCTCAGTCTTGAAGTCAGTTAGGTTTTTTGCCCCCACTGTTCCCCTTGGAAGGCTGTTCCAGAACTTCACTCCTCTGACTGTTGGAAACCTTTGTCTAACTCGGCGGTCCCCAAAATTTTGAGGTCGCAGCCCCCCCAACCCCGTCCATGCCCCCCGCTGGGGCCAGGAGCAGGGACATGGATGCGGACAGGGGTAAATAAAGGAGTCAAGGCTGGGGCTGCAGCTGGGGGTGGGAGTGGAAGTGGAGCCCCAGCCGGGCTGTGGTGGGGGCCGGCAGCCAGACCCACGTCCGGGTGCAGCTCCACTCCTCCCCAAGCCTTGACCCTGAGGCTGGGGGTGGAGCCAAGCACAGGGCCAAGGATGCGGCTGAGGGTGGGACTGGAGCAGAGCTGGGGAGCAGGGAGGGGCTGGGTGGCACTCGCTCCCCGTGTGGGCTGGCCCGCGCCCTGCCACACCCCTCCTGGACGTTCCTTCACCCCTCCTAGGGGGCGTATCCCACAGTTTGGGGATCTCTGGTCTAACTTCAAACCTATACTTGTTGATGGCCAGTTTATATCCATTTGTTCTTGTGTCAACATTGGCACTTAATTTAAATAACTCCTTTCCCTCCCTGGTATTTATCAATTTACATTAGTAGCAAAAGCTATATTGAGACTTCCATGATAAATTCTTGTTTTCACATGGTCATAAATTTCTGAATTTTTTTTTCAGTAAGCACTTTGGGTTTATACAAAACAGACCACTTCACTGTGGGGAAAAAAATAAGCAAAATTAATTCACCCATTTTTTAATTCCAAAAGGGTGAAAAATATTTATCCTCTAATTGCACACAAATACCTCAAAAGTTTGAACTTTAAATTTAAACCTTCCTTCAGAAATATGGTCTCCTTTTCAGGCAAATTTACAAATCAAAAAATATTTTTAAAAATAGCAACAACAAAATCTTTTTTGCACATGCCATTAAACTCAGGTATGATACTGTTTATTAGCATACGTTAAGACAACTGAACTATTCCATGCTAATAAATTCCACTTTTGGATATCATTAGCAGAATATCAAAGTAGAATATAAACTATTGTGATTCATTGTGCTGGTTCTTGGCTAATATTGTTGTCTGTATTCTTTTGTTTACTAGATGAAGGAAGTGTTGAGGTTTTACTCAGTACTGAAGATCTTGGTTTTCATGATGCGATTATTCAGCGCATCAGAATTTCCCCAGATCAGAGGTATATGGCTACCAGCATAAAAAGCTCAAATTCTGAAGAGTCAAGGTGTATTGTTACGAAATTTGAGAAGTTACCTGCGGTGGAACATATTATCCCAAATGTGTTTAGTTTTGGTAAGTAGTCTGTAAATGTAATGTAGAATATACAAAATGGCAAGATAAAATGCTCCATATATTGCAACTTAGAATCAGTAATAATATTTTTAACAAAATAAAGGACTGCCGTGTTAAAATTGATATCTATTATAAAGCGCTGTTGTTGTAGCCGTGTTGGACCCAGGATAGAGACAAGGTAAGTGAGGTAATATTTTTTTACCTATCTTGTCATATCAAGACACACACATTTTAAAAGTGCAGAAGGGTTCTCAATTGATTTACAAAGACTTACTGGCTCGAAAAGTTTCTTTTAAACTGCACAATTGTACATGTTTTGCAATTCAAACAAAAGCAGCTCATTTAGTACGGTGGGCATTCCTTTGGTACACATGGTTCCTAATCCTGCGAACGTTTATGCACATGATTAACTTCATGTATGTGAATGTGTCTGTTGAGTTCAGTAGGCTTGTGAATGTGTGTAAAGTTATTCACATACATAAACATTTGCAGGATCAGGGCCTTCATGTCTGATTTAGCAAGCACTTGCAGCTCCAACTGAAGTCAGTGGTGCAGGTGATCAGCACCTCTGAAAATTAGGACCCAAGCGCCAAATACATTGTAAAATGTTGAACAACTGCAGTTCCAGTTGATTTCAGGATATGGGCCCCAATTCAAAGCCCCTTAAAGTCAATTAAGAGTCCTTCTGTTGACTTCAGTAGGCTTTGATTGGGGTCCCGGGGTCTTTAATTTAACTTAGGAAACTTTACTACCTCTCAGTTTTGCTGGTAAAATATACAACACAATACTGAAATGGAAGTGGAGAACTTTCTTTGCCCTTACAGCATATTAGAGCAATACAGTAGAGAGAGTGTACTGTTTTGTTATGCCATATGTATGTCCATACTGATTGATTATTTTTATTATTATTATTGTTGGCCAGTATGGAGACTGGTTTTAGATGCATTATCCTATATTCAGTGATCCTTTGGCTAGGCCTATGAACTGCAAAACTCTGGGCAAAATTTCCTAATTCACTGATCAGAGTAAAGCAGATTGACAATTCAGTAGGTGTTCGTACACATGCTGCTCCAGTACCTTGAACTGTCCACTGGCATTATTTTCTCTCATTGTGACTAGAATCTTCAGAGTGATCTGTCCAGACGATTTAATATATAAAAGGAAAAGCACAACAGGCCTGATTCTTCGGTGTCTTCCACCTTGTGTGATCATGTACACTTGTGCAAAACATTACTTAATCAGAATGGTAGCTATTCACACCCACCTTGCACAGGTGTAAATTTGTGAGGTTCTATGCAGTACAGAATTGGACTTTACATACAAGTATTTCCTCCTAGTGCATAATGTGTAATAACAGACAGAAGGGAAATGCTCGACAATGTACAGCTGTGAGATGTTTCAGTGCTGACCCGCAAAAGCCTGGATTTCCTCTTTAAACCAAATCTGAACTATTAATGTCATGGCCAGAAAAAAATAAGTTTTAATTTTGGAAAAAATAAATAAAACTTAATGTCACCTTTAGCTTAATTAAACTCAGATTAGATTCACAAATCTCTTCTGAAACTTGTTTTGGGATGGGCAAAATATTTGCTTTTATTTACTCCTTCGATAGCACAAAATACTGTTGTGTAGTTCACTTTTTTTTATTTTTATTTTTTTTTCAGAATGGGCTACAAATGATGTTCTGTTCTACACCAGTCAAAAGAACCTTGTATGCCATAAGGTGCTTCTGGCCACTTTTGCTAACAGAAAACATGCTGAGCTAGTTTATGCGGAACAAGATCCAAGGTAATATCTCTCATCAAACATATTAAACTTCCCCTTATATATTCTTGTATGTGTTGAATTATAATTCATAATAATTATCATAAAATATATAAACACGTAATTGCTCAGAAAATCTAGAAAATGTTTTCTTCCACGCTGTGTATTAAATCATGTAAAGCCTATTTTTTCTGTTACTGATTATCAGGTGTTCTTGGAGAATGTACTCTGTCCGATTTGTGATCAGCTTAAATTTAACTGTTCTCGGTTACCTGTTTGTGGTTCGTAAATGTCAAGGTCAATTTCAGGTCAAGATGTTCTTTGGTGAAAACTAGGTGGCATTTTTTTCTACTGTTAGTGTGTGTTATATCTGTTAAAAAAGAATGTTTGGGCTAAGTTTTGGTGCTGTGGGTAGTCTGAGTGAAACCGTTGTGTGATCAAACTGTTGTTGACTGAATACCCTTTCAGTAACCTTTCTGGAAGCAGTGGTTTAGGAAGAAAAGCCGATTCTTGCTAAATTGACTGCAGAACTAGTTTTCCAGCCCTATAGCATGATCTAGTCTCTCTGAGGATCTTAGCGTTATACAGTACATTGTAAATATGTTGGTAGTTTTGTCTTACTGAATTACATTCTCAGTAAAGAAATAGTTTTTTAACAGGAGCATGACTGATGCTGTACAACTGCGATGAAATAACTGAGATCCTTTTTCCAACTGCGCTTTATACATCCAATTATATAAAACTATAAAGCAGGTGGCAGAATCAAGTGGAACAAGTTGCACTGACCAGACACTTCCCCATGGGGAAATTGTTGACACAGTTCTGAAGGTCACAGTCATTACTGTAAATCAAACAGCAAGCCGAGTGTAAAGGCTCATGTTCTAGTGCAGTGCATAGCTGAACCACTTACTTTGTGGGCGAAAGAAGTGTAAAGAATTCTCCTGTGTTACTATTATACATCAGGAAGATGTAAGTGAACAGGGGAGCTCTTGAGATTTGCATTATAACATTTCTAAGACGCTAAAGACTTCTAGCCTTGATTAATAATAATTAAAAAAAAAAAAAACAGGGCCTTACACTTTTGTGAAAGGAATGGAACACTTTATACCCTGACCTCCATGGAATCCTCGCTGATTGAGTGCAGTGCTCCACTCTTGCTCAGTTGGTAGGCAATGGGTAAGCAGGAGGCTTATTCTCTGCAAAGTCTAGAAGCTCTAACACCATCACAAAGGAGGCAAGTGAATGAAGCAGAGCAGGACAGTGGGGAACTAAGGCAGAGGCAAACAAGTAACAGTAGTTAATTCTGGAACATTCACAGATGGTGTGGAGAAGACAACTACCAGCACAGTAAAAAGGTTAAATTAAAGCCCTGAAAATGCTCTTTAAAGATTTTGTTAATTCCTCTCTGTAGATTTTAAGACCAGAGAAAGGACCATAATGATTATCTAGACTAACTGCCTGCATAACACAGGTCATAGATCCTCACCCAGTACCTTCTGCATCAAGCCCATATCTTCTGCTTGAGCTATATAATATGTCTTCTTAGAAAAACATACAGTCAATGTAGAGCTTTGAAGTGATGGAAGAATGCATCACATCCCTTGGTAAATTGTTCCAGTGATTAATTATTCTTACTGTTAACAATTTGCAATTTACTTCTAGTTTGAATTTATCTGGTTTCAGCTTCCAAACATTGGCTCTCATTATGCCTTTAGCTGCTAGAATAAAGAGCCATCTGCTATCAGAAATCTTTTTCCTATGTAGGTATTTGTAGAGAGTTATCAATTCACCTCTTAATCTTCTCTTGGATAAACTAAATACATTGAGCTTTTTATGTCTCTCACTATAAAATGTGTTTTCTAGACTTCAAGTTATTATAGCTCTTTTCTGTACTCTTTCCAATTTTTCAACCCCCTTTTTTGAAGCGAGCCCAGTATTGCATTAATAGTATCACTAATACCAGATACACCGGTAATACCACCTCCCTACTCCTACTTCCCCTACTTATACATTAAAGAATCACATTAGTCCCCTTAGATCCAGTATCACACTGAGAACTCAGTTGGTTTTTTGTGATACGGTAGTGGCTGATAGGACACTGTCTAAGGTTTTGGTATAGTGCCTAATACCATAGTCTCAAAGCATCATTGATACTGACATCCACTAGAGTGAAATTACTCCAAAACTCATTTTACATTTTTACAAACCTCTGCAGTTACTCAAGAAGAATGCAGCACATGCAAGTGAAAAGGAGGCAGAACAGCTCGGAATGTCTCACTTACAATGCCTTTTCCCTCTTCCCACATTTACCAATGTCAATCCCAAAGTGGATCCAACTAAGGTTATCCTAGTATTCAAACCAAAATGTCAGTCTCCCCTCCCATTCCAATCACTGCACCAGTCAGACTGAACCCACTGAAAATATTAAGCACCTCCACAGCATCGCACCATCTCAAAGGCCAGATGTTATTATTTCTAAAGTAGTTACTAGGTCATAAACTTTTTTTTTTTTTGAGGCGGGGGGTATTGTTCCCTCTCTGTAGTTTTGTGTTCATAGACTCATAGACTTTAAGGTCAGAAGGGACCATTATGATCATCTGGTCTGACCCCCTGCATGCTGCAGGCCGCAAGACCCTTCCCTGGACTCTGCCGTTGAAGTCCCCAATCCTGTGTTTTAGTGACTTCAATCGGCTGAGACCCTCCTGCTAGTGATCCCTGCCCCATGCTGCGGAGGAAGGCGAAAAACCTCCAGAGGCTCAGCCAATCTTCCCTGGAGGAAAATTCCTTCCCGACCCCAAATATGGCGATCAGTAATACCCCGAGCATATAGGCAAGAGTCTCTAGCCTGACCCTTGTTGGCCATTATGCTATTCATGTACCATTGCTTGGTTTTCCTTGGCTACTATGTTTTACCATTAAACCATTCCCTCCATAAACTTATCCAACTTAATCTTAAAACCAGACAGGTCCGTCGCCCCCACAGTTTCCCTCGGAAGGCCGTTCCAATATTTCACCCCTCTGACGGTCAGAAACCTTCGTCTAATTTCAAGCCTGAACTTCCCCCCGGCCAGTTTGTATCCATTCGTTCTCGTGTCCACATTAGTACTAAGCTGGAATAATTCCTCTCCCTCCCTTGTATTAACCCCTCTGATATATTTGAAGATAGCAATCATATCCCCCCTCAGCCTTCGCTTTGTCAGACTAAACAACCCAAGCTCCTCTAATCTCTTTTCTGCTTCCAAGATTTTTCTTTCTACTTGTTCCCCAGGAAATTTATTCTTTTTCTTGCTTCCACCACACTAGATTTCGTCTAGACAATTTTCTTTTTTATATCAATCTTTTTCATATTATCCTCATACTGTTCTTTTTAAAGAAAAGAAAATTGTCATTTCCTTCCTCAGTGGTCTTAAGCATCTCAGCCAAAGTTGGATTGTGTCTCATACTAGCCAGTGTTTACTTTCGATTCACTGTCTTTTTCTGAAGCAACTGCCATTACCCTTTGTCTCTCATGCCTCCCTATAACAAAGTTAAGTTTTTCCTGTTTTCTCAGTGATGATTTCGAACGCTTTACTAAGCCTTTCAGTTGGGCAGAAGAATTTGATGTTCTTTCATAAAGAAAGTTTTGTTTTTGTATCTTTTGAGCCTGGTTAGTGGCTATACAGCGATGAGCTGCCAGTTGGCCTAAAACATCAAGAAAATCTGTTCTTGACCAACTGATTTCAAAACTTGCCTCTCATCAGTGTTTCCTTGGAGAATTCCAGCTTTTTTATAACTGCATTTTTCTGAATCTCAGGAAGGAGACAACACATCTACCACTAGAATCCAATAGTGCTGAACTTCTCATTCCTTGCCCTAACCACTAGATATGCTTCCTCTTGACTTAGATAGAATTACTTGATTCTGACAGAACTGAGGATTTTTTTTAAATAAGAACTCCATGAGTTTAACTTCCTTTTTTTTTTTTTCTTGCAGATTTTTTGTGGATATATATTGCACAAAAGACAGACGTTTTCTCACCATCAACAGTAACAGCAAGACTAGCTCCGAAGTTTGGTTGGTTGACTGTAGCAATCCTTTTAATTCACCTATTCTCGTACAACGGAGAACTAACGGGGTCATTTATCATGTTGAGCACAGAAATGATGAATTATACATTCTTACTACTTATGGAGAGCCTGCGGAATACAAGGTAATCTTCTGACAAACTAGTAATTGTATTTGTTCAGATGCCTGCTACAAATCACATGGAAGTATGACTTCAATTTATCTGTAAGGGGTGAGAAAGTTGATTTTATTTGTGTTTGACAGCTTACTAGAGGAGTTTTAAAAAGAACTAGACATGTAGGGGCCTGCATGTCTCTAAGGACTAACAACAGTATATGGAGCCTTTCACCTTTAGGAATGCTAGTTTGACTCTAGCCCAATCTGGTAATGACTGAAAATTATTACTCTCTGATGCTTGTTTAGCCTATATTAAAATGTGTTGGTGATTTCAGTCCAATTTCTAGCTGACCAGCTTGTCTATTGGAAAAATACCACCTACAGGTTAGTGATGAAGCCCATTGGCTGAGCAGTGTGAGGAAGTTTGTACTGCCATTGCCCATGCTGTTATTAGATATAAAAAAAGAATTTTAGTCTGCAGGACATCAGTCTCTCACATTGCATCAGCACTAACCTTACTTCTACAAATGTACATTTCTACAATATGCACTAGAAATTTGTAACCATCCAGTTCTATTCCCAGTCTTTAGTGCATACATTGTCCTCTTGGACACCACTTCATCTTTTTATTCACTTTCCTACTGAGATGTTTAGAATCGCATAGAAAATACTGTAAGGTTTATTTTAAAAGAAACACTGTGCTGCTCAGTTTCTCAGTTTTTTGATTTATAGTTTTTTAGTACATAAACAGGAAGTCTTGTACTTTGTTGGAATAGACATCTAATTTGCTGCCAACATTCTGCCTGGCTGGTTTATACCACTCTTCATTATGTACACTCAAGTCAGAGAAACTGAATAAGCATGTGCAGTATTCACACAACTGGCTTAAATCTATTTTGAAGGTACTTCACATTCCTCTAAAGCATCAGTTACTAGCCATTACTGAAGGCAGAGATAGCTAGATACCAGTGTTTATACAGTTGCCTTGGTGGCCCAAGCAGTTAGCCAATTTTATTGACTTTGTTGGGTTATTTTGCCTACTAGGAGAAATTGATTATACAAATCAGATTTTTTTTTGTGCAATCCTGTTTACAAAGAAACACAGAGTCCTTAATGCAGTAGAAACAAATAACAGGCAATTTCTTAGCTTGCCATTTTTACTGTCTTACCAGTGCCTGCTTAGACAGTGGCTTCCTATTGTCTCAAGTTATAATCACTACATTAAGGGACATTTAATTGCTCCTTCCATTCCCATTTAGCCTGAAGGGAAGGATGGTTAGCATGCCCATAAACTTTAACCAGGTCTGTGATTGATGGCAGACATTAACACCTTCCAGTATGACAATTCCCAAGTGTGTATGCATTATTTTTGTAACTCCTGTCATTTCATTCATGTATCTTTTTTCCTTTTGTAGTTGATGAAGACTCCAGTTGGTTCCTATGGTATGGAGAACTGGCAATTGGTTTACACGTTGAAAGAAAAAACTAAGCTAATAGACTTAGAGATGTTCAGAGATCACTGTGTGATGTTTTTGAAACACTACGGTCATCTTTATTTAAATGTGATTTCTCTTGTTTCTCATTCAGTTCAGTCTATTAAGGTATATTTTAGATTTTATTTTTAAAACAATTGGTTTATTACATGAAGACATTCACATTTGGCTTTTAATATAAAAGTATCAGAGGGGTAGCCGTGTTAGTCTGGATCTGTAACAAGCAACAAAGAGTCCTGTGGCACCTTGTAGACTAACAGATATATTGGAGCATAAGCTTTCGTGGGTGAATACTCACTTCGTCAGACGCATGTGGTGGAAATTTCCAGAGGCAGGTATAAATATGCAGGCCAGAATCAGTCTGGAGATAACGAGACCTTGTTGTCTCCAGACTGATTCTGGCCTGCATATTTATACCTGCCTCTGGAAATTTCCACCACATGTGTCTGACGAAATGGGTATTCACCCACAAAAGCTTATGCTGCAATACGTCTGTTAGTCTATAAGGTGCCACAGGACTCTTTTTGTTAATATAAAAGTAGAAATGTCAGCAACAGAGAAGCTGTGAATACTACAACAGTGACGTGTCATTGTGTGTACTTTCAAGTGTATGTTACTGTCGTCTGATCTCGTATTACAGTCAGACCTGTTACCATAAGGACAGTTTCTGATCCCCTTGATCAAGTTAAGTAGTAGTCTCATTGACTTCAGTGGGCCAACCTGACCCCGATGGTGTAAGGTACTATGCAGTGAGAATTAGGGTATCATAATCTGGCCCACTGAGAGGAGCTAGATAGATAGCCAAAGTCAGTATATTGAAAGAGTATTCAAAAGACTAATGTGTAATGCTGGCACACCCTAATAGTAAGTAATTTAGAAGAATTATGTTATTTAGAGTAATCAAAAATAATTATTTCCTACTTTTCCTAGTTGTTAGATGCCAAATTTTCATTATGACTTTGATCTTTTCCCTTTTAACTCCTATCTCATCAAAATACTTTAATTTCTGCAGACAAACAATTCAACCACAGACTTTAAAATTGTTTCTTTGTATTTATTCAAAAATACAAATCTGAAGAATTCTTAACCTTGTTGCAATAAGTTACTAATGTTGTATTCTACAAACCTCCTTCTAATGGTGTTCCTATAGGTAAATATAGTACCCTCCCAGCACAGTTGCTGAGACTGTTGCTTTTTTAAATGATCTTGTTCAGTCGAATCAATTGTTCAGAGAAGGGACTGCAATTTCTCTGTAAAACTTTGACTTTTAGTGGCACAATTTCTGAAGCCTCTATCAACCTGCTAACCAGAATTCCTTAAAGTAAGTTGTGGTCTAGCAGGGGGCTTGACACAGGACCCTGCTGCTCTCAAAGAATGAATCTTGATTCCTTTCATTTTTAGTAGAGTTAAAAATCTTAAACATAATAGCAGTGAGTTTCTGAGTGTAGATGTGCCAAGAAAAGGTTTTGTTCTTCACAGTGGCTAGCACTGGGAACAAAGTTAGAGGCAGGGGTTTTAAGTGGCTGAGCACTACTGAGTCAACTTACGGCACTGGAGTAATAACTGACATTGACTTGGCGGTATTACAAGTTGAACAAGAAGTGGTAGATCAGAGGGGAAATGAGATAAGGAAAATTGTTAAAAATTACAGTAGAATACAAGGTATCTTAATTATATTTTTTTTAAATCTTGCTAATATAGTATTCCCATTTTTAAATGGTCCTTTGAATATGGCTGTATTTATTTTGTCCTCTCTATGAAAAACTTTGGAATTAGGTTTTATATTCCATTTTACTTCATTGTTTAACCTCATTAGGTGGCTGTAGAAAAAGATTAGCTAAATTCTTACTCTTGCTGACACTGTTTCATTAAACATTTTAATGTATAAGACATGGAGCTTGTGTTAAATACAAACTGAGGTAATTAAGTATTATGTCCAAATCTTTTCATTTGAGAGGAGGCAATGGACATAATTATAAACGCAGTAAAAGGTTTCACTTTAAATTTTTGGGATTATTAACAATCTTCATTTTCTCAGTTACCTGCATGGGCCTGTGCATTTGAGTCAGAACCCCATCCTGAGTACAATGCCAGCACTTGCTATTTTCAGCTCACCTCCCCAATACAACCCCCTAAACGTTTTGCATATACATTGGTGGAAAATCATCTCGTTGAGCAGGAGGCACCAATTACAATTAATTGCCACACTCTACGGTTAGAAGCTAAGAGCAAGGTAAGATTTTCAGCCATTTCCCCTCCCCATTACCTTCCCCACGCACCGTACCCCCTCTGTAGAAACTGTTTGTGGAAGTGATTCAGGAATAAATACCATAAAGAACTACTGGTGCCATATTTACTAGAACAGTAGGTGTTTTCTCCAGCGCTATAGAAAAAAGATCAGGAAAAGGTAGTGTTGATGTTTTTTTCCAGATTTGGTGTACCTTGGAGCTGGTATGCTATAGTTAAGACGATGTAGCTGAACATGACCTGATACAATTGTATTAGTATTATGTCTTTATGACAAACAAACAAACAAAAAATGCCAAAATGATGTACAGCATACATCAGTCAAGAAGGGAAAAAAGTTAACAACCTTCTGAGTTTAAAAAAGTTGAGATGTTAAGTTAATAACAAGTTTGCTGCTACAGTAAGTGCTAAATATTCAGTTCATAATACATATTGATGGTGTTACAAGGGGACGGAAGAGCAGGGTACTTTGATATTTTAAAAACACCTCAGGTGTTGCACTTAAATGAATTTTATACTCTGCATCAGTAAACCAGCCCAGCAGAGGTTCAGTCTCTCGCTTTATTTTTCAAGAGTGCTTTGTACAATCCAAGTGGGGGAAAAAATTACTGTAATCAAAAAAACACATTTAAAATAAATAATTGAAGTTTTCATTGCTATGTGTCATTGTGAACTCGGAAACATCCTTTAATGTAAAATACTCCTTCATTTCCAGGATGAAATTTTGGTGCCAATTACAGTTTTTTATAATACAAATTCTAAAGAGCTACACAGGAAACCACTTCTGGTTCATGTATATGGAGCTTATGGCATAGATTTGAACATGAGCTTTAAAGCTGAGAAGCTGATGCTAATTGAAGATGGTTGGATATTAGCATATTGCCATGTTAGGTAAGTTGTAGGTATATAATGTAATAAAGATTTTTATTTGTAGGGCACATGATCAATATTCTTGAGACTGCTAGGAAGAGCCTTTTTGTTTTGCTTTCTTGTACTGTAGCCATTCCTATACCATCACATTTCCATCTTCCATAAAATTATAGGTAATTAAGTGATTCAATTACAACTCAAGTGCCCTAAAGCAAATAAGGTTAAATTCACAAGATCCATGCACAGTGCTTGAATGTCTCTACTTATCTGCAGGATGGTTGTATTTGATTTTTCAGCTTAGCCCTGACAGTATCTGACTTCTCAAATACACACATCATTTTCTGTAAAGTCACATCTTGTCCTTGCTCAAAAACATAATTTCTGCTATTATGTTCATGGTGTAAGAATTTACCATCACCCATATTCCCAGGCCAGTAGCATACATTCATGTTTGATCTGTATCTATTGAAAAGCATTTGCCTTTTAAAAACGGTATCCAAGCCTGTAACCTATTTCTTGTCTCTTTTTTGGCTAACTCCTCTCTGCTTTCTGTTCAGCTACAACCCTATTGCAGTCATTTTTACCACAATGTACAGTCTCTTTCCAGCTTTCATTTGGTTCTAAAAAATTCATTCATCTGATCAAAGATACAGGAAAACTCCATTATTTCTCAGTTATGTTCTTTAACAGGGAAAAAATGTTGCTTAAATGAGATGAAATATTATTTATTGCTCATGAGGCTAGTTCAACTATAAAATCAGCTTCTGAGTCCGCAGTTACATTTATATTCTGATATTGCTCAATGGAAAACATGTTCTTTTTCTGTTAGCATCTTATGACTTAGCCAAGTCCTACTTGTTTTACAATGATAACATTATAGATGATGAATTCTGGCAATTTATTCAGTTGCAATTTTGTTCTAAATTAAAGGACGCTGTAAGGTAATTTAGATCCAAATTAATGGTTTGTGAAAAATATTTGTGACGGTTCATACAATTAACAAAAAAATATATATTAATGAAGTATTATTTTAAAAAAACAGAATTAAACTTTCCCTTGAAGTGTTTGCAACCATACATTGTACACTTTGCAAATGTATGTGAACCAGAAAGTAAAACTGATTAGCCTAGTGTCCTAACTCAAACTGAATGAAAGGCAACACTTCAATGAATGTAATGGGTGAAAAATAAACTGATTTAATTTTTCATTGTTTAATTGATTAGTAACACACAATGGAAAAATGTAATTTTTACCTGAGTTTCCCTTTATTATTTATAAGTGTGTGTATAAATAATTTTAAAGTGATATTATCTACTTTGGTAATTTAAAATACTGATCTACTGTGACGACAACCCAGGCAGACCTTCCCTCATAGTACTTCTCTGATGACTTTGGAATATTCACAGTAAGCAGATTGGTGCGTGTGCAGTTCTAGAGACAGTGCACACATACTAGGTTGTTTTTTTTTTAAGTTTCACCAGAGTTCATGGGGTTTTTCCCCTGACATTTTACCATGAAGAAGTGAGTAGGTGTTTGTATGATAGAAAGGAAAGGAAGGTTAGTTATGGATACTAAAACATTATTTTGTACTACCACAGATGATGATGATGTCTTAATATTTGAAACATAAGTTCTGTGACTTTTGTGACTTGAATTGTTTTAAATTTCAGGGGTGGCGGAGAGTTAGGCCTGAGTTGGCATAAAGATGGATGTATGCATAATAAACTCAAAGGTCTCCACGACCTTAAGGCTTGTATAATGCTCTTGCATGAACTAGGATTTTCTCAGCCAAAGTATACAGCGCTAACAGGTAGCAGTGCAGGAGGAGTTCTTGCAGGAGCTCTGTGCAATGCTGATCCTGATCTCATCAGAGCCGTAGTTTTACAGGTGAGATGACAGATTTCTAATGGAATCAGGGCCAGCTCCAGACATCAGTAGAGCAAGCACATGCCTGGGGTGGCACATGCTAAAGGGCGGCATTCCATTCATGGGGAGGCAGAGTCCGGGCAGCCTTTTTCTTTTTTTTTTTTTTTCGGAGCGGCGGCAGATTTTTTTTGTTTGGTTGGTTGGGGTGTTTTTTTTTGTTGTTTTTTGTTTTTGCTTGGGGCAGCAAAAATGGTAGAGCCGGCCCTGAATGGAATAGGAGGTTATGTTGTTTATTTTATCTTCTCTAATTTCAGAATTAGTCAACAATTTCTTACTCAGTGAAAGATTGTTCAAGGATGGGGGTAATGTTGCGATTTCATTGTATGAGGGAGCAGACAGGCATTCTTTACCCTGAAGAGCTAGGACTATGGAAGGCTATAGAAAAGAGAGTTGTCATAGTGAAGGTGAGAGGAGATGGAAGTATGGCTAAGGATTTTAGCAGAGGTAGACTCAAGAGGTGCTTATACATACACAACCTCTGTACACAACATAGAATAAATAATTATTTGGAAAAACTTTTTCTGATGCTCACTGCTAACCTGAACAAGTGTGCATGATTATAAGAGGATTAAAGGAGTCTTTCCATTGACTTCATTGGTTTTGGGTCAGTCCATAAATTTGTACCATCACAGACATTTAGTGGATTCTAGTAGAGTAGACTGGACTGTACGTGAAGGTTCAGTGTCCTCTCTTTTGTTAACTGTATCTTAAGTTTGTGAAACCATCTTTTTGTTTTGTTTTTCAGGCCCCTTTCCTAGATGTTCTAAATACAATGTTGGACACTGATCTCCCACTGACAATTGAAGAACAGGAAGAATGGGGAAATCCATTAGCAGATGAAAAGTACATGGAATATATTAAAAGTTACTGCCCTTATCATAATATTAAGCCACAGGTACTAAGGAGTAATTAAACTATTCTGCTTTTTCTTAATACAATATATAGTACCACACAGAATAAACAAGTAAAACATTTGATCATGAAAATGCAGAGTTGCAGATTCATTCTTAGGGCCTTAGGAACACAGAGCTTATAAAAAAGCTCTGAGGTTGTGAACTATGTGTTCTTAAAAGATAAATCCTGATTGAATATGAAGAAGCCATCTTTGGCTAGTTAGTTCAGGAATAATCTATATTGCTTTGTAGTGTACAAAATCATAAATGGCTGCTGAAATTGATTGAACACCTCCCCTTAGACAATTAATCAATCTCAAAAGTTTTATTGCTGGCATACTATAAAGTATTAGATTATTCCTATTATACAACAAACCACATCATGAAAAATATTGTTTCTTCCCTTGTGAGGATTTTTAAATAGTTTTGCTGCCAGACTAGGGAATTGTCACTGTGGAAAAGGAGTAATGTCACCAAACACATGGTTCAAGTAAATGTTTCGGTGTCATTTCTGAATGGCTAATTCATTTTCTCTGAACTGTGACTGGTTACTAATGCTGTACAACTTCCCTAACGATAGTCTTCCGTGTATGTGAACTCTTACTGCATCTAATTTGATGCAAAATTACTAATTTGACTCTTTTTATCTGTAAATTAAGACCACAGCAAGAAATAAATGTAATCATAAGTAAAATTGCTTATTTGTGAGCTGATAAGTGACTGGAACTCCTTTTGCATCACTCCCTCGTGAGTGAGGCAGTCCCCAGGAAGTGTGGAGTTGCTCCAGTAACTCTCAGCAGAGCAGTTTTGTTAGGAGGGGAGAGGCATGGTCAGAGTATTCTGCGCTTCGGTTATCACTTCATGGCAGATGGTCCCTTGAGGATAAATCTGGCCGTTTTCAGACCAAACCAATTTTCAAGTTAAAATTATAGGGATGCTAATGTAGGGCTTTATAAAAAGAAGCGGGCTGCAATGCTGAATATAGAAGATATCTTTTCTCCATCATTGTCAAATGTAGCAAGCCTTCAAGTACTGTAATAGTATAGGGATTCAAAGTGGAACTCTTCAGGTTGTTCACATTTTAGGAAGTGAAAATGTTAATAACTTTTTCCCCCCATCTCTCTTTTAGGCTTATCCTTCAATTTTAATCACAGCATATGAAAATGATCAACGAATACCACTGATAGGATTGTTAAGATATGTTCATAAACTTAGAAAAGCAGAAAGGGATCATGCTAGAAGCATGAATAAGAAAGGTAATGTGGAAGTGTCTTTTATATACGTTGTTAAATAAGCACACACAAAAGTCATAACTAATTATCCATCAATCATGTGAAATGTAAGAATGGAAGGGACCTCGATAGGTCATCTACTTCAGTCCACTGCACTGAGGCAGCTCCTAGACCAGTCCTGACAGGTGTTTGTCTAACCTGTTCTTAAAAACCTATAATGACAGGGATTCCACAGCCGCCCTAGAGGCAAACATCCATTATATATGCCGTTTTTATTTGAGAGAGTTTGGTTCAGAATTTTGTTCACTTTACAGTATGTTTTTTAAAAGAAATTCTGAAAATGTTAGATAATTTGTTCCACTGTGCATATTTGTACTATATAAATCACAATATTGAAAGGTTGAAAGCAATTCCGGGTACCTATAACTTTGAGACATTAGTCTACCCATATTTATTGTATGGGTTAAGCTGCCTACTTGTAATGATATGGGTAGGGATAAAACTTTTAGTACACACTCTCCAGAATCTTAAAAGGCACCATCAATTTGGGATCCAAAATTTGCCTTAAAATAGTCAAGCTAATGGGTGCTAAATAATTCTTTTAAAAAAAAATAAATTAATAATCCACTTAATCTCATTCCCTTGCTGTGAATTTTAAAGCCCTTTATTATTCAGAGCCTGCACAAACCTACTATTTCCCTGTTCATTCTGAAGTTGTAGACATGCTATTCCCGGAGATACAATGACATGACTGTTAAAGCATGGAAGTTGTATATTGTTGATAGAAGTTATCAGCAGCCAAGAACTTTCTTTCAGTAACAGATGCTAAAATTATGTTTTAGTACAACAGACTAACTAATCTGTACTAACGAGGGGAAAAGTCCCTCTTTCACGGTTTTAGCTCTTGAATTAGCTGTTCCCGGCAGCTGGGAGCCTAGCTGCAGGGAATAAGTAAAGATGGCAGCTGCTGCTGCCTTGCTCATGAAGAGAAAATCCATCCTTCTGAAAAGAATGGAGAGACAATTGTGTATATATACTTCCTGAAATATGTAATCATCAGGAACCATTTAATGCAAATAGTTCATCCACCAACCTATTACGTGTGGTTTAATGTCATACAATTGTTCCCCCTCCCCTCCAATTTTCTTGCTTGTAGAACTACACAAGTATCTTGGCCAGGATAGTGGTAATATCATCCCTCTCCACATAACACACACAACTCCAGCTTTCCTTGTTCATTCAACAGTGACGGACATTAAATGTTTTTGTTTCAGGAAACCTGATACCTAATATCATCTTAAATGTTCAGGCAGGAGGCAGTCATTGTGCTCCATTGTGGGAGGATTCATTAAATGAGGTATGATTCCTCTATTGTACATTTTTATAGTTAGGACAAAAACAATTCTATAGTGAAGTGTATACTAACACTATGATGTCATCATTTTGTGTATTATTTAATACACATTGGTGCTAACAAACAAGAGCCACTGGTTGAGTTGGATGGGCCTGGGAGTTAGAATTCTCAGCTGCTGTTCCTGGCTCCCTGTGTGTATGACCATAGACAAGTCACTTAACCTCATTGTGCCTCAGCTTACCCATCTTTTAAATGGGGTACTTAACTACGGAACTGCTCACCCAGTGTTCTGAGCTTTAATTGTTTGTAAAGTGCTTTGATACCTTTGGATGAACAGCTCTAAATAGTGCAAAGTATTGGTACAGTAATAGCGAAAGCTTTATGCCATCCAATTGTAAAGGCTCAAAATGTTCTGATTAAACTGCCTTTCATTTGCTCTCATCAGCCTTCTTGGTTGAGAAAATCAACAATGTGTTTCTGCAGCTTTAAATTTTGTAAGTTTGGTTTATATTGTGGGGGGCAATTTGTCTTTTAGAAATTCCAGATTTTAAGTGCATTTTTTTTTTAAACTCCTAAGCATTCTACAAATAGCATTATAGTTTAAGCAAATCAACTCTGAAAGCACCTGGTGACACCTCCTTCACCGTTACTGCTGTCCCATGCCCAATAACAATTTCTCACTGGGAAGCTTTTCAGATCCCAGTGGCTGCTTTTTTCTAAAGAAAATTGATCTGGAAAGTCTGTTTACATCTCAGATTGCTGCAAGGCAGTATTTAGTGGCACCAGTGGCTATCAGGGTGAATAATATAAGAAGTGGCCAGAAAAAGGGTGGGAAGGTTTGACAGAAATCCAAAGATTTTTTTAGAATGAGTCCTCTGATTTTTTTTTTAAACTAAGTTTTCATTGTTTTAGGTTACAAGCCACCTTGCTTTTCTGTACAAAGAATTTGGACTTGAGAGAGAATAACTTGAAGAAGTGGTTTATTTAACATGCACAGTTATTTCAGAATTTGTTGAAAGATTTAAAAACTGTGTATATACACTTTAGACTTCTGAAAAAGCCATATCACATACCTGTAAATTTAAAAAATGAGCACTCATTCTCCAAAGGAACCAGCTGTAATAGATCCCAGATATGGGTCCCTGCTTCTGGTGCATAACCAGACCAGGGGCTCATAAAGGCAGAGTTGTGTGAGCTACTGGCTTACATATACATACCAGGTGGTAAATTCCTTCCCTGCTGCATTGGAGGAGCAGCGTCTCCTGCCTCTAGCTACCAGTTCCTTGTGCAAACACAAAAGATGAATGAATACAAACATGCATCCCAAATCTACAGAGGAGGGTGGATCCCTTACAAATTCTATCTTCATAGAAGAATTATGACTAAGGCAAAGATTTTTATCACTGTTATTTTTAGTAAAAGTCACCGACAGATCACGGGCAATAAACAAAAATTCATGGAGCCCATGACCTGTCCATGACTTTTACTACAAATAACCGGGGGGCGAGGAGGGGGAATGACTTACAGGCCAAGCCCCCTGCCATGGTGGGGGTCACAGCCCCCGCTTCAGAGCTGGCCACAGCTGCATCCCTGCCAAAACCCTGGCAGCAGCTGGGGAGGGAGATGCAACCCTAGGTGCACCCCTGGCAAAAGCCATGGGGCTAGGGTGCATGGCCCCAACCCCTGCCACAGTCCTGCCTCCCCATCCTGAAGCCCTAGAAGTCCCAGAGGTCCAGTAAAGTCACGGAATCCATGATTGCCATGACCTCAGTGACTAAATCATAGCTTTAATTATGAAATGTTCGGTAAGTAAATTTCTCTTCCAGCTGGTACTAAAAACTTGTTTGTTACATATTTGCCTTGATCAGCTCTCAATTTTCTCTTTCCTCTAAATGAATGGTTTTAAAACTGACCTGATGACTTATTTGCTTCTAACTATTTCAGACAATTCAGTGCCTATTACACAAATAGGAAACTTGCAAAACAAGTACTATGGAGTGTAAACTGCCACAGGATTTGTGGCTAAGTTGTGGCAGTCAGATACAGCCCACAATAGGGGTACACAGTGCACAGGTACAACACTCAAGCAGGAAATCCTAAGAGCTTTATACCTTAGGCACAATGCCTCTAGGAGCCCTATAGGCATATGGCTAGTGTTCTACCCTTGAACAAATACTTATCTAGAATGGACCAGCCCCAGGGATGGCTTTACAGGGGAGGATCCTTACCTTTCCTTGTGCCTGTTCACAATCCCTCTGGAAACTCTAGCCTCCGTGGTTGTTGGTTAGTTGGTTGCCCTTAAGCTAAGCACCTTCTGCCCTCCACTCACCACCATTGCTCACACACCAATAAAAGAGGCCAGACAATTAAGCCATATTAGTTTGTTTATGGGCTGCTGTTCATTTAATACAAAAACCAGCAAGTTTAAAAAGCCATTGCCACACTATTCACAGTATTTACCTGAAATCAACCTTTCCTGCCTTAAATGCATAAAACAAAATTTCCTACATGCCCTAGCGCTTAGCAATGCATGTAGAGTATATTCAAGGCACTAGAATAACATGCTTTTTCAGCCACAAAACACTTCCCTTGGAAAGTTTCCATAGTATGAACTGTCTTCCTTGTTTTATACTCAAGGACAATTCCTTCCCCCTTTTCAGTTTTAATTGTTTTGGTATTTACAACTTTACCAGTGTTGCTAAAATTAGTGCTTAGCCTTATGGTAGCTTCAGACGGAAGCTCAGAAACTACAGCTTTCAGGTCTATGATTGATTCCTGTCCAAAATTGAGAACCATTATAAAGACTTTGTCTAATCCATCTAATTCCCTCAGATACACAAAAACATTGCTGTCATTCCAAATGTAGCACATCCATCCCCTATGAATGGGCAGCTCATTGTTGCGAAGTAAATTTAGCTCTCGATATAGATTCAGTGTTGAGTTAGGTTGAGTCTTTTGAACCTGTTTTTAAAAAAAAAAAAAAAAAAAAGTCACATCATTACCGTAGTCATTTATTCCTCATTAAATGTTGGAAATGTTACTTTGTGATTACCACATCTGCTAAGATTATCTTCCCAGCTTTCAGACTCTCAGCCCCCACGGCAAATCCTTCCACAGATTCAAGTTGAAGCTATTTGTCCTCAACCTCTGGGGACCTTCACAACTCTGCCTCTCCATATACTTATCTACCCCATCTCTCCCCATATTGTCCACATTTGCCACTCCACCCATGATGATAGCCATGTCTCCTTCTCCTACAACTGTCTTTGCTCCTTCCATTGCGCTTCATACACTTTTTGTCAGCAAAGCATTCCATACCAAGGAATCAGAGCATTCAGCATCAAGGACTTGATTTTGCTCCCACTGACTTCAGAGCTGCAGAAGCAACCCCAATGGATTAGTTTCAAGTGTTTTTTCTTTGCTGTTGTTTACTGTTGTAGATCAACAATACCAGTACTTGACCTACTTGGTGTAACAGCAACTGTCAAGTTTGGTCTTATACAGAACAACATATGCAAACCTAGAAATGCATCCATCTTATTTTCCTGCTAAGTTTAACAAAGCCTACTTGTATTAATCTAAATTAAAATGGGAGTGGGTAGATTTCAGATTAATGTTGAAAGATTAAATGAATTAGACTAAAAAAAAATCACTTCAATATCACCATATTTTTCTGGTTAAATGAGGGGTGGTAAAATAGCCTTTGCTGTTGCAATAAGATTTTTTACCATTTTTCTTCCACAGATTTGTTTTTTCTTGGTTTTAGTTTTAACTTAGTTAAACTGCCACATTCCAGTAATCAAAACAAATTAGAGCTTCATTTAGCTGAAGCTATTTTGCTAGCATTTTTTTGTAACCCATACGACTGTGTCCTTAATTTAAATACTTACTTCGACATTTACATTTTGGTAGTCCAGATTAACAGGTAACCAGCTTAAGTTACCCTCACTGAAGCCGGCATGAAGATTGCCATTCCACTGCATGGGTGACTTCTCTGGGAAGGTCACCTAAAAATAAGAGAGTATTGGGCACCATTCAAAAACATCCTCGTTAATGTGCTAAAGAATGATCCAATTAACAATCTTTTGCTCAAGCTTCTCTGTCATGTCAAGATTATTTCATTTTATAGGGGACTTTAATTAGGTCCTAGACCTAAAGCTTTACAGGAAGTAATTAAAAATCCCACAAGTGTAGGGGGATCATGAAGAGAGAGAATCAAAAGCTATCACTGAAAGGGGGAGGAAAAACTGTGTAATGGATTTGGCACTGGACTGAGTGCTGCAGACCTGTGTTCAATTCCCAGCTCAGATGCAGATTTTCTGTGTGACTTCTGGGAAATTACTTAATCTACTCTGTGCTTCAGTTCCCCATCTGTAAAATGGGGATAATACTTGCCTACCCTGCCCAGAAGAGGTGTGAGGATAAAAAGCTATTAATAATTATTAGGTGGTCAGATTTTATAGTAATGAGGACCATATAAATTCTTTGACAGATAGAAATGCCGTTAGTGGATGTATGAGGTGATCTGTATCCTGGAAAGAGATACTGTACTAATATTTGAATAATCAAAGTTTATATTAAATTTGAAGACTGTAAGTACCTTATTCAGTAGCGTATCCATGCTTGTTAACAGTTCTACAGTGTATTATATTTTTAGCTCTAATTATCTGAGAAAATGTAATCTGTCCTGATGAGTGCTTTGTAAATATATTACAGTTTTCAATACACCTCTACCCCGATATAACGTGACCCGATATAATATGAATTCGGATATAATGCAGTAAAGTAGCGCTCTAGGGGGGAGGGGTTGCGTGCTCCGGCGGATCAAAGCAAGTTCGATATAACGCGGTTTCACCTATAATGCGGTAAGATTTTTTGGCTCCCAAGGACAGCATTATATTGGGCTAGAGGTGTATATCAGTCCTTTTGTAGGATTCCCTCCTCAAGTGCAAGATATACTCTTAGAACTCATGGTCGGTAACAGGTAAATGAAAAACATGTCAAAACTTGCTTGCAAAACGTAAGGAATTATTTAAAATTTTGAGAAGTGTGACAGTTGTGTTGTATGTTGCAAAACAAATTATTACAGCTGATCAAAAATGAAAAGCTAGCTTTGTGAAAACTTCCAAGTTTCGTTCTGAAAAGTTAAAAATAGACTTTTTCAAAAACATTTCCTGACTGTTTTTCAATATTTTTTCAAAAATTTTATTGAATATATGATTGAACACCTTCTCTAAATTACCAAAAGCTCTAGTAACATTTGCAATGATTTGATAAACTTTGTAAAATTTTAAAAACATGAAATATTTCTCACACACATTTCAGCAGTTTCACCAAAAAAAAGGGTAAGGGTGTGTGTGTGGGGGTTGTCCTGAATTTTTTTTGTCTGTTATAGACATACTTGCTGATGGGTACTTTGAAATAAATTACCAAAATAATTGAAACTGGTGTAATTATATTGTGTTGTTTTTGGTAAATAAAATTTGCAGAATTTTTAATTTTATGGTGCAGAATTCCCCCAGGAGTAAATTTTCATGGCTGCAAAAGTGTACCTCAGCAAATGACTCCTCCTTTCTCAGAGACCCTGCTCATGAGTCCTGTCTCTGAGGGTTAAAGAAAACCTTTCCTTCCCTCCTGTGGCCCAGGGCTCAGAATTGGATGGCCATTGAAACCCCAGAGAGAGAGGGCTGTGCCAAAGGGTGAGACCTTTCTAAGAAGCAGCTTTGTGTTTGCAGCAGACAAGGCTCTGGGATCTGTAGTAATAAAGCCCTTGAAAAGCTTTGTCAGCATATTTCTGGAAGGAAAGGCAAAGTTTTCCTGAAAAGATTTAACTGCTAGAAGGCCTCATTAATCCACTTGAAGGGGTCAGGGGAAAAGGTGGGTTTGTCACTGAAACTCTTTGCCTCAACACAGAACTCTCTTCAGCATCCAAGGCAGATGCTTTGGTGCCTAGATGTGTATTATCACTATTAGCCATGAGAATGCATTGTATATTTTATTCTACTACACCCTTTAACACCATATACTTCCTTCAGCCCTACAGGGGCTGGGGGCAGTGAGCAGAGGAGCCTCCTTTGGGAAGGCTAGTCCTACCATTGCTGTTATTCACATGCAGTCCTTGTGCTCAGGTCATCTAGGGCTGGATAACTACTAGCTCTGTGCAGGGGCATGAGGAGATGAAGCTACTCTGGTTCTCTCACACACTTAGTTCTCTCCCATAGTGAGTGAGTAAGAAACCAATAAAGGAGGAACATCTGCCATTCAGAATACTCCTACTCAATGCTGACTTTTCATGGAGATAATAATAAATGAGAATAATCAAGTGGTTGCTCCCCTTTAACTGGGGAAAGATTATTTTAGAAACAGGACAGTGGTTGGGAATGGAATGAGAAATATATGTGCTTAATTAAACAAAAGTTACTGTTTTGTTGGAAAATTCTGTGTACTCAGAACTAATAGGGCTGCTTAGGGGATTTGAATTTATAAGTCCTTCACTCACATTTTCAGTTGCAATATTTTCCATTCCTATTTCTTCACCATAATAAGTTGTAGATGTCCCAGGAAGAGTTAAAAGGAGCATATTTATGACATTAGTGTATTCTTTTCCAATCCGAGACGTAATTCGAGCAGTGCTAGGGTCTCCAACCTACACAAAAATAATTTCTTATATCAAAATACAAGAATAAAGGTCCATACTAGAACTAAATACATCCATATTGCATTGGTCTAATACAAGTTCTGTTCATTTACATCAATGTAAACATGAAGTAACTTCATTTAAACTAGTGGAATTCCTCTGCATTTATAGAGGTGTAAGTGAGGAAAATCTGTCTCTGTTCCCTTGTGAAGTGATGTATAGTAGCCCCAGAGGAAAAGTTTCATATATATTTCTATTGTATTGTCCAAGCACTTACATGCTTTATGATAAGAGTGCTCAGTAGCATAACTGTTTTATTATTGCTTCCCTCCCGCCCCCTCCCCCAAGAGATGTTGCTCTGTACAGTATAACGGTAGCAAATCTATTCCATTATCACTGAATGCAGAGTGAGATCTTATCATATTAAGTAAAAGAGGTGTTTTTTTTTTTTAATGTAACAAAATGTTAACTATAAATCTCAGGATGCATTGATATATTAAGGCATCCTTTGATCATCACATCCATTTTATATTATCTTTTTTCTTACATTTTCAAAGGTTTTCTACATTAAATCCTACAATGCAAACTATTACATTTGGCTTTTTTCTTTCATTTCCATATCCTCAAGGGGAAATATTTGAATATTTTTGTATCAGTACAATTTTCTGCCTGACAACTGAAATCTGGAAATACTGCCAACAGCATGACAGACAGAAGTAAACAATGCTGATATATTAGCATCCCAGCCAACAGAGTCTTCCATTCTAACACAAACACCCTCAGTTACAGTTCTCATGTCTTTCTGCCAATGTTTGCTTTGCTGACCACACTTATTTTTTCTGCTGTGTAGTGCTGGTTTTGTGAGGGTAGCATTCATCCATTATAATAGGAGCTGTCATAACTATAAAGGGAAGGGTAACAACCCTCCTGTGTACAATGCTATAAAAAATCCCTCCTGGCCAGAGACACCAAAATCCTTTTACCTGTAAAGGGTTAAGAAGCTCAGGTAACCTGACTGACACCTGACCCAGAGGACCAATAAGGGACAAGATACTTTCAAATCTTGGGGGCGGGGAGAAGGCTTTTGTTTGTGCTCTTTGTTTAGGTGGGTGTTTGCTCTTGGGACTAAGAGGGACTGGACATCAATACATGTTCTCCAAATCTTTCTGAACAAGTCTCTCATATTTCAAACTTGTAAGTAATAGCCAGGCAAGGCATATTAGTTTATCTTTGTTTTTCTCAACTTGTGAATATTCCTTTGCTAGAGGGAGGTTTATCCCTGTTTTGCTGTAACTTTGAAACTAAGGCTAGAGGGGGTTCCTCTGGGCTCTTTGAATCCGATTACCCTGTAAAGTTATTTTCCATCCTGATTTTACAGAGATGATTTTTACCTTTTCTTTTTAATAAAATCCTTCTTTTACGAACCTGACTGATTTTTCCATTGTCCAAAGATCCAGGGATTTGGGTCTTTGATCACTTCGTAACCAGTTGGTTAGGATATTATTCTCAAGCCTCCCCAGGAAAGGGGGTGTAAGGGCTTGGGGAGATATTTTGGGAAAAGAAGAACTCCAAGTGGTCCTTTCCCTGTTTCTTGTTAAATCACTTGGTGGTGGCAGAGTACCAGGTTTTAACCTAAGCTGGTAAATAAGCTTAGGGGGCTTTCATGTGGGTCCCCACATCTGTACCCTAGAGTTCAGAGTCGGGAAGGAACCCTGACAGGATTAATGGAAGCCCCTCAGCACTTTGGGGTTATGGTGATTCCACTGCATTGGAGGTAGACGTCCAAGGTACAGGCACACTTGGGCAGCTTGGCTTGCACCACAGGCCAACATGGGGGAAAAGAGAGGCAGGGGTGGAGCCACTTTATGCACAGGTAGAGTCAGAAGCCACAATCCCTTAGGTAGAAGGTGCATAGGGTCAGAGCCTCTATTCCAGTCCCAGAGCTTCAGCAGCTGACATGGAAGCAGTCTGGAGCTGTTTCAAATTTGCCTGAGGGTTTGGAGGTGGATTCTGTCGCCTTTCCCAAACCCCACATCGTTCCTGGCACAAACCCTGTTTGGCCAGGGAAAGGGGAGTGGAATATTATCTTGAAAGAATAAAACAGTGTGCCTGATGATTATGTTTAAAACTAGCCAAAAATACTATCACACTCCTGTAAATATGCTTAGGATGGATAACATGGACCCGCTACAGCCATTACTATAGTGTACTGAGAGAACATGGTAGATTCCACAGATACAACAGCTACGGTTATTTTGGGCTTGATCTTACTCCAATGAGAGCTTTGCTGTGGGCTGTAATAGGAGCAGGAACATGCCATTTAAATGTCTGAACTCTTACCGCCCAGTTTGGCCATTTTCCTTTGGGCATATTCTTCATCCACAAAGACACAGTTTCAAAAATACTATTTCCTGAGAGGTTTTCCATGTTAATTAGGTAGAAGTTGAAGGGGAAATCTGATTCTTGGATAAAAGATGTTCCATAATACATCATTGTTGCTTCGATGTTTTCCTGGTTATTGGCTTCAGTTCCCATAAACCTACAAAGGAGCACACAAGTGGGTTCTTTTAAAAAAGAAAATGGAAACTGTGTTCATTCAGAGTTTTATCAGAATTGCATGGAATTAGAATGGACCTTGACATAGCTAATAATTTAGCATTGTTTTTAAAAAGAATTTATTTTTCTTTCTATATATCACATACCTATATGTCACTATTAATGGCTGGTATTCTTGCAAAAGCATCTTACCATGACAAACCTGTTTATCCACTGGTGAGATTGTGCCTTTAGCATTAGAGGGAAAATTCAATACAGCTATGCTAACAAACTGAGTTACCTGTATCGGCCAGGCTCATTGCTGAATTTATCCAGGGTGCGCCGGAAACTGCGGACAATATCATGCATGCCGACTTGGGTGGTGGTGTAGTCATGATACAGCTCAGAATATGCTGAGATACTCTCCTTGAAGAAGAATGCAACATTTTGCATTAGACCTATTGTTCATTGAATTACACTTTCCAAAGTTTTTTCAAAAGACAGTGCACCACTTCAGATAATGTTTTACTTGAGTCTGTTAGCAAACTGGGGGCATGATGATATTACCTACTCTTGTTTCCTCTTCACCTGAGACATAGTGCTGCAAAGAAGATACAAAGTAGCCCACACTCCTGGCATTTCCTTTCCCATGCCCTGAAGCTGGCTTGACTGCAGAGGGGAGAGAGATTGCACCACTCACTGCCCCAAGCCTCTACTCCCTAGAAACAGACTTTGATGAATGAGGCCCTGATTCTGCCACCTTTACTAATGTTTTGCTCCCTGAGGATTTCAGTGGGACTACTCACAAAATAAGATACCGCTCATTGTGAGTAAAGATAGCAAGTATTGTGGCCCTATGGGGAATACAGTTATTTCCAAATATCTATCTGAAATAGTGAATCATTTAAATAATACATTAATTGCAGAGTTTTGGAGCTGTATCTTCATTAGTTATTTATCTAATGCTGTGCTAGACAAGGGGCTAAATATTTGCGGAACACATCAATCTAAATGAGGAATAATCTATATAACCCAGTTTACACCAGTGATCATGACACATACAGTAGATGCTGCTGAATACCAGATTCCAGGCAGAAGCAATATAAATGAGATTCTTGTAGTGACTTGCAAAGTCAACAAGATGCACATCTTTCTGTCAACTCAGTAATATTATTGCCTCTCAGTGTTGGCATCATCTCCTGACTTTATTGGGCCCACAGCCCCACTAAAAGCAAGTTCCATAAATAATTAGTCATATATTTCTGAAGCTCATCTGTACACATTTCAATGCAAAACCTACCCGAAAAAAAAGAGTGAGTCCCATTAGCAATTCAAAGGGGAAATGTATTAGTGATAAATGCATCTCCAAAGACAATAAGGAGCAAACAAATTCAAAACAGAAAATGTGTTACCGGATTTTGGGATTTATTCACTTGAGGTTCATTTCTCAGGTGTGTTGCTTCAAGAAGAAATTTAACAGTGTTGATACTAAACCCATCAATGCCTTTGCCAAGCCAAAATTTGATAATATCCTAAACATAAAATGAAGATAATTCTTGATGAGTCAACCACTTTCCAAATATTAATTTAAATCAAATACATTGCACATAATTTATTAAATACATAATACATTCTAATATAACACTATATAATATAACATTATATAACAATACATAGTTTTTAAATTTAAAGTTTTAGTAAGGTTAAAGCTGACCATTTTAGATTGAAGCTACTATCTATGGCTGACTTTGTCTTACTAAAATGGAAATATTTAAATTATTTTTCTACCATAATAGACATACAGCCGTGACTGCCCCAAGCATTCAAGGGGGACAGGGAACAGAAAAACACATAGCTCACAGGAAGCCACTTTTGATCTAGTCTATCAAAGAATCTGGGCCTTATAACAGTTTGTAAATACCTAATCAAGAGGAACAGAGGGTAAAGAATGCTGATTCTGCTAAGCTCTATGGCTGGGGTACACTCATCAAGCCTGCAGACAATTAGAACATATTGAGACAAATGTTCATTGTTCTGCACAGACCTTTTGACACCAGGTTTTCTTTTACACAACAACACTTCCTAAATCTGTTCTCTCTTATTTAACTGATGTGAAAATAATTCAGATTTATTTTCTGGAAAATGAAAAATGATTACCTAAGTTAAGAGTTATGGATCTGTGGTTTCTTTATCAAATTCAGAGTTTAGCTATTATCAGTAAAAGTACATCATGCTTGCATGGTTATTTTATTACTATAATTTTAATGGTCCTAAATTTTAACAGATGAGTCCAAAGTTTAATCCCCCTGCAGCAATCTGTGTAAATGTTACTATGTGCCAAACAATATCTTTCAACTAAGTAATAAAAATAGATTATGCACACAGTGCTGTCATTTATTATTATTACATACACAATATACTTGCACAAGCCAGGACTTCGATCAAAAATATGATGGAATTCAACTAGTCCATGTTAAAGATTCACTGATTTTATTAGGTCAATACATACTCCATTTTATTGAATTGCTTGTCCCTTTACAGTAATTCTGAAAACAACCTCAGGTATCCATGTCAACAGCCTCTATGGTGATTTCATGCACTGAAAGAGGTCTCATCTGAGCAGTTGTGTATATTGTAAAAACCTCTCAATTAGAACCAGCACAAAAACACCGAGGATGATTTGGGCCATGGAGACTGAACTACCTTTATACACAGAGGTTGGCTGTGGCACATTGGCAGGGTGTTGGTAAAGCTTGACTGTTCCTGCTTCCCCTGTTTGGTTTATCCTCACAGAATGTAAAAGATTTCAGACTTTGGTCTCCTATTAAGTCACAAAGCACCAGCCTTTCGAAATAGAGCTTCATTTTAAAACACTAACCTACTGTTTTCTTGTTCCTTAACATACTGACAGAACTAGTGATGCTCAGCAGCACTTCTGAAATGTATCAGACTGTTCTAGTCCAGACACTCTAGGATGTGCAGTATTGCCAACTGTCATGATTTGAGCACCCCTCTAACGATTTGGGGCTATTCAGAACTTTTCATGAATACACAACGACAGGTGCCAACTCATGAATTTTTCCTTATTCAAAATGGCTCCTTCTATTACTGTCAGTGGAGCTGAAGCCAGCAAGATGGCTGCCATTTTCCTATACTTTAACTGCGCCTGGAAGTCAGGCTGCTCTTAATAAAGTTGGCTGCCACCTCCCACTATTTTCAATGAGGTTAAAGCTAGGCCCAAAGGCAAAATGCCTGCCACTCTGTGATTCAGGGGGCAAGGCAGGCCACATAGACTGTTGAGAGCAGCCCAGACACTGAGAAGTGAAGTGAAGGAGGGAGTGAGGAGGAGCAGGGCACTGGGGGGAGCAGGAGACAGATTTGGGGGTTGCAGGTGAATGGGGTGCAGAGGACAATGATGGGGTGGGAGATGAAGAGGATAAAGTGGGAGCTCCCCCACCTGTGGGGTGTGGGTAAGGGGAGTTCCCTCTGAGCAGCTGGGGAAGGCAATGATCTCTTGTGTGAATCCTTCACAAGCATGATATTTTGAAAGCTTCAGGAAGAGCTGTCACAATGAAGTGAGACACTTCTCCGATCCCAAGATTTTCAGGGCTTGGCATAGCTCTGTGTGAGAGCGTCAGGGCTAACGACACAGACCTGCCCTGCCACTGAGCACTCCCTTCACATTGGGCCCTATAGCAGAGAGAAGGTCCTGGGGCAGCAGGAGGGGGTTTTAGGGAAATGGTGCTACTGAGACCCAAGTAGAGAAGTCCCAGGGCAGAAGGAGGCAGAGACTTGTTTGCTGCTGGGTTAAGACAATTATAAGAAATACATGGTAGGTCCTGTATCTTAGGAGTCAGGAGATGAGTGCAGTCTGCTCTGAGCAGCCAGGGAGAGGTGTACATTTGTGCAAGCCTCACACATAGAAACTAGATCCTAGATATTATATGATTAATCCTTTTAAAAGTATAATACAATAATGGTCAGAACATTGCACACTACAGGCTGTGGTACTGCAATGTCTGTGACTCTTTCAGTGGGAGGCTGCCTCTTTTTTTTAATTAGAAGGAGACTCTTCAAAGATAAGACTATGATACTTGAAGCATTACAATATATGGTTTACATTTTGCCTAAGCAAGTATATTTGTGTTGACACTTCATTGTCTGCATTGTTTGCTTAGACACTAATCCTTGAATTATTTCCCACTGGATTGTCAACTATATAAAGAAATTACATTCTAAAAATTAAAACAAACATAAAACCCAACAGTTTCTTTACTACTGGAGTAGCAGCCGTGGATTATATACTTACATGGATTTCTTCTAGCACAGCGGAGTTGCGGAAGTTTAAATCTGGTTGTTCTTTCCCGAACTGGTGAAAATAACATTGCTTTCTCACCTCATCATATTGCCAACTGGAATTCCCATAAACACTCACCTGATCACATAAGAAAATGATGATGATTAATTACTTAATAAATGATGAGCATTTGCACAGCATTATAATTTACACAGTGCTTTACAAGCATATAGAAAGGCATGCATCACTTAGTAAATAGTATTCATTTACTATCCATAACAGTTAGTTGGCCTGAAACTGATTAGTCTATTTTCATTGTCCAAAGGAGAGAAATGCAAAAGTAAATATGCAATATAACTATTTAAAATCCAATTTACTGAACATATATGGATGTTACGTGAAAAACATTGAAGTCAATGGGAGCTGCATGTACTCAGTGCATCTTCAAATCACGAATGACTAAAAAACGGAATTTAATATTACTCAGCCTACTCTGTTTTTAACATTTTATTTTTTCATGAATAAACGTAAACAGAAAATACCCTCATTTAAAGGAGAGATGTTTTTCCTTAACATTAACATTCCTTAATATTAACCTAATAAATTCATATTTACATATAAGTATAAATCTCATCCACAACTATAAAACAATTTCCATATATTTCACCTACTACTACAAACTTATTTAACCTGCAAAGACATAACCAGCTGCTATATATGATCCTTCATACGCAAATCATCTACCCTAGTACACTTCTGCCTACACCCTGGTATTTATCACCTTTAATAGACCTATTTGTGCTTGGTCAATCTCATATTATATAAATATTTATTTGCTCAAATTCCGAAATTGCTCACCAAACATCATAAAATCTGCTTAATGATTTCCCAAGCCTAGTATATTTTGTACAAGCAATATAGGTTCTTCTAAGAATTTCAACAGTAATTAAAAGGACTATTAATAAAATACTAGGGCTGTCAGGCAATTAAAACAATGAATCGCGATTAATCACTTTGTTAAACAATTATAGAGTACCATTTATTTAAATATTTGTGGATGTTTTGTACATTTTCAAATATTTTGATTTCAATTACAACACAGAATACAAAGTGTACAGTGCTCACTTTATATTAATTTTTATTACAAGTATTTGCACTGTAAAAAAACAAAAGAAATAGTATTTTTCAATTTACCTCATACAAGTACTGTAGTGCAGTCTCTGTCATGAAAGTGCAATTTACAAATGTAGATTTTTTTTTTGTTCCATAATTGCACTCAAAAACAAGACAACGAAAAACGTCAGAGCCTGCAAGTCCGCTCAGTCTGACTTCTTGTTCAGCCAATCACTCAGACAAACAAGTTTGTTTACATTTGCAATAGATAATGCTGCCCACTTCTTGTTTACAATGTCACCTGAAAGTGAGAACAGGCGTTCTCGTGGCACCATTGTAGCTGGCGTCGCAAGATATTTACATGCCAGATGCACTAAAGATTCATATGTCCCTTCATGCTTCAACCACCATTCAAGGGGACATGCGTCAGTGCTGAGGACGCGTTCTGCTCGATAACAATCCAAAGCAGTGCGGACCGACGCATGTTCATTTTCATTATCTGAGTCAGGTGACACCAGCAAAAGGTTGATTTTCATTTTTGGTGGTTCGGGTTCTGTAGTTGCTGCATCGGAGTGTTGCTCTTTTAAGATTTCTGAAAGCAAGCACCACACCTCTTCCCTCTCAGATTTTGGAAGGCACTTCAGATTCTTAGACTTGGGTCAAGTGCTGTAGCTATCTTTAGAAATCTCATACATTGGTACCTTCTTTGCGTTTTATGAAATCTGCAGTGAAAGTGTTCTTAAAATTAACAACATGTGCTGGGTCATCATCCGAGACTGCTGTAACATGAAATATATGGCAGAATGCGGGTAAACAGAGCAGAGGACGTACAATTCTCCCCCAAAAAGTTCAGTCACAAATTTAATTAACACATTATTTTTTTAACAAGCATCATCAGCATGGAAGCATGTCCTCTGGAATGGTGGCCAAAGCATGAAGGGGCATATGAATGTTTAGCATATCTGGCATGTAGATATCTTGCAATGCCAGCTACAAAAGCACCATGTAAATGCCTGTTCTCACTTTCTGGTGACACTGTAAATAAGAAAAGGGCAGCAGTATCTCCTGTAAATGTAAACAAACTTGTTTGTCTTAGCGATTGGCTGAACAAGAAGTAGGACTGAGTGGACTTGTAGTCTCTAAAGTTTTACATTGTTTTGTTTTTGAGTGCAGTTATGTAACAAAAAATCTACATTTGTAAGTTATATTTTAATGACAAAGAGATTGTACTAAAGTACTTGTATGAGGTGAATTGAAAAAATACTATTTTTTTTAAATAATTTTTACAGTACAAATATTTGTAATAAAAATAATATACACATTGATTTCAACACAGAATACAATATATATATGCAAATGTAGAAAAACATCCAAAATATCTGATAAATTTCAATTGGTATTCTATTGTTTAACAGTGCAATTAAAACTGCAATTAATCACAATTAATTTTTTAAATCACAATTAATTTTTTTTTACTTAATCGCATGAGTTAACCGCAATTAATTGACAGACCTATAAAATACATGATGAGCTTGCAATATGTTGAGCTGGACTTTCTTTCCTGTTAGTCTGTGAGAAAAAGATATGGAGAGAAATGGTAAGCCTTTTTTGTGGCACTAAGTTTTAAAGGGAGACTGTACAGTTAAACTTCATACCTTTTTAAAAAATAGCCTTATTTATTATTGTTGTTGCTAACAAGCAGCTGTTACATTGCTGTTACTAGTAACAACTTAGAAAATAAACACTGAAAATAATTGTGAAAAGTAAACTGGATTTTAAATAACTATGTTTATTGTTTACTTTTTGCATTTCTCTCAGGTTAGACAATGAAAATAAACTAGTCAGTTTCACTTTTTCTTTACAGTCAATTTCATTTTCAGTTCTCACAAACCAGTATAATGCTGGTATGTCTGTGTTATAAATGCTCAGGGGAAGGATTCATGTTTTTTAAAAGCAGGTTTTCATTGAGAATTTTCTTTAATTTTATGGGAGCATTTCTATTCGACATATGAAACTTGTTTTGTGAAACTTGTTTCTACAAAGCCTCAACTGACATAACAGCCTCTATTGAAATATCAGCAACAGTGAATATTTGAGAATAATAAAGTCATCAGCTGTATGTGGGTTAGATCTGAGACAATATTCAAGATATTTCTCAAAACTGTTGCTGTGTAGGTTTCTAGCTCATGTGTTTAGAAGATGCAAATGGTTGGATTTCCAATTAAAACATGGAAAATAAGTAGATAAGCCAATTTCCAGTATCTTGGCCTGCTAGGAAGGCTAGGAAAGGAAAGCAATAATCCAGCAATGTGCTGGTTTGTTTTTCTGACATCACAGTTGGCACGCATAAAGGACAGCTGGTAAGAAGCTTCCCAAATGGAATGCCCATATACTAGGGCTGTCAAATGATTAAAAGAAATAATCATGATTAATCATGAGATTTAAAAAGTCACGATTAATGGTAGTTCTAATCGCACTAGATAGAATACCAATTTAAATTTATGATAAATATTTTCTACATAGTCAAATATATAGATTTCATTTACAACACAGAATACAAGATGTAAAGTGCTCACTTTATATTATTATTTTTAATATAAATATTTGCACTGTAAAAAAGATAAATCGAAGCATGAAGGGGCATACGAATGTTTAGCATATGTGGCACGTAAATACCTTGTGACGCTGGCTACAACAGTGCCATGTGAATGCCTGTTCTCACTTTCAGATGACATTGGAAATAAGCATTATCTCCCATAAATGTAAACAAATTTGTTTGTCTTAGCGATTGGCTGAACAAGAAGTAGGACTGAGTAGACTTGTAGGCTCTAAAGTTTTACATTGTTTTGTTTTTGAGTGCAGTTATGTGGAAAAAAATAATTCTACATTTGTAAGTTGCACTTTCACGATAAAGATTGCACTACAGTACTTGTATGAGGTGATTGAAAAATACCATTTTTTAAAGTGCAAGTATTTAAGCAAAATAATAATATAAATTGAGCACTGTACACTTTGTATTCTGTGTTGTAATTGGAATCAATATATTTGAAAATGTAGAAACACATCCAAAAATTTATCATAAATTTAAATTGTTATTCTATTATTAACACAGTGATTAAAACTGCGATTTTAAAAATCTAGTTAATTTGTTTTGTGTTAATCGCTTGAGTTAAGTGCGATTAATTGACAGCTCTACCATATACCAAAATGTGTTAGATACAAAATTAAAGGAGAGGAATGGAAATCAGAACAGATTAAAACCAAATGAAATCAAAGAAAAGAAATGCTGCCTCACTGTCTTATTCTTGTATCTTAATTCACGTTCAGATGATCTCAAATATACGAGCAGAAGTTACTAATGAAACAAAAGATTTGAGTTTACATGCTGTGTACAGCAGCCACCACACAATGGTTTCATATTCACTACATTGCTGTGATTTTCCTATTCATTTTGTGATTTGAAGGTGACCCCAAACCTTGTATTTACCCAGTTGTTGGGAGGAGTGATTGTCCCATCAGTGTGTGCACAGTCATGCCAGATGTAGTAATCCGCATACTTCCCAGTCCGATTGCGACTCAGCTGAAACCAACTGTGTTTGTCACTTGTGTGGTTTGGTATTAAATCCATTATCACCTTTAAACCTTACAAATCAAATGTGGGAAAGATTAAATCAAAACAAAACATCCCAAGTCACAAAATTTACAGTATTAACATAGAAGACAAAATAATACTGGTGGCTTTACAGACATACAGTTAAGAGAGGCCTCTGTCCTCAATGGGCTTAGAGTCTAAGCCCTGGTCTACACGGAAAAGTTTTGCCAGCATAGCTGTCAGTTAAGAAGGGGAGTGGGGAGTGGAAGATTCACACAACTGATCAACATAGCTGTGTCAGCTAAAGTCCGAGTTTAGATGCTATTATACCAAAATGTTATGCAAAAAGTCCTTTTTTCAGTGTAGGTCATTTAATTTGGGGAACTGGTATAACCTATACTAGCGAAACCCTTTAGAGTGTAGACAAACACTCAGGTCCCATCCTACAGTCACGTATGTATCTCTTTAACTTAGCGCACATGAGCAGTCCCTTTGTAGTCAATGGGACTACTCACCTGTATGAAGTTAAGTGCTTGTATAAATGTTTGTGGGACTGGGGTCTAAACAGATAGACAAAGGAGGTCACGATAGTGAAAGAACCCAAGTTTTCCCAATCTTCTTAATTTAATTTTCTACCTCCAGCAAGAACGTTATTGCTTATGGATGCAAAGATAGAAGTGACAGCATCTCAGGCTTCAGTCATCAGAAGATTGCTGCAGGGACTAATAAATACAACCTGTCAAAAAGAGAACAGGGCCTGTCCCCCAACATAGAATGTGAAAGAAGTTTCATCCCAAAACACCAGTAGCCATGAGAGCTGTGTGGATTTTAGAGGATCTACAGAGTCCATATGCTACAGTACTGGCTTTCCTCTCCCATGCCTAGCTCCCATCAATGTTGCATAGGCCAAGTTCCATGAAGCCCCAATGGAGAGGGTTCTGCAAGATTGATAGACAGGGTTGCAATGCTGCAGTCAGTACTCATCCCTTCAGAACTAGGCTTGCCAGGTGACCAGTTTTTGACCGGAACAACCGGTTGAAAAGGGACCCTGGTGGCTCCAATCAGTACCGCTGATTGGGCCACTAAAAGTCCAGTTGGAGGTGCAGGCAGGCTCCCTATCTGGCTTCATGCGGCTCCCAGAAGCAGTGACATGTCCCTCCAGCTCCTAGGCATAGGGATGGCCACAGAATCTCCATGTGCTGCCCCCGCCCCAAGCGCCGGCTCCACAGCTCCCATTGGCTGGAAACCACAGCCAATGGGAGCTGCGGGGAGAGCACCTACGTGTGAGGGTGGCACCTGCATGCGGGATTGGCACGCAGAGCCGGAGGACATGCCAGCCTTCCCGGAAGGTAAGCACCACCCAGAGCCCACACTCCTCACCCTCATATCCCCCAACCCCCCCCACACACACACACCCAAACTCCCTCCCAGAGCCCACACTCTCTCCAGCACCCTAACCCTCTGCCCAAGCCTGGAGCCCCCTCCTGCACTCCAACCCCCTGCCCCAGCCCTGAGCCTCCTCCCACATCCAAACTCCCTCCCAGAGCTGCACCCCGCATCCCCAACCCCTGCTCCAGCCCTGAGCCCCCTCCTGTACCCCAAACCCCTCATTTCTGGCCCCACCCTGGAACCAGCAACCCCAGACAGAGCCCTTACCCCCTCCTGCACCCCAACCCCCTGTGAGTGAGGATTGGGGAGAGCAAGCGACGAAGGGAGGGGGGATGGAGGGCGGGGCCTCAAGAAAGGGGCAGTGCCTCAGGAAAGTGGTGGGAGAGGACGAGGGGCAAGGGTGTCTGGTTTTCTGCCATTAGAAAGTTGGTAACCCTATTCAGAATCCCCATTCAATCTGCTAGGTTCTGAACCCTTCTGCCCATGGAAGACACACAAATTGAAACACAAAACAACAAAATGTGAAGTAAAAAAAGAAAAGTACATCTATATTCCATGTGTGAGCAGTGCATTTTTTTTTTTGGTCATAGCTCAAGTTTACCTTTGTCATGTATAGCTGCAATCAGGTTTTCGAAATCCCTCATCGTTCCAAACATAGGATCAACATCCCGGAAGTCTTCAACTCCATACCCAAAGTCTTTTAAGGGTGATTTATAAACAGAAGTAATCCAGATCGTTTTTATATTTAAATACATGATATGATCCAGTTTTTCTTGGATACCTGTAAATAAAGAAAAAAGTCTGTTTTGCGAGAACAAAAACAATGTGTCTGTGGCAAAGTTGTCATTTCTGTTGAAATTAAGTTTCCCCCATCTGGAAGATGTACACAGGTCCATGGGCGGAGATCTCTTTCCCTTCCATTATGGCTAGAGGTAGCAGAATCCTAAAACTTTTGTGTTGCTGTATTAGATCACAGTATGTTAAAAGGTTGAGGGCAACTGAAGGTCTTTATTCTATAATAAGCAACTGAAAAAGATTAATCATGAAAAACAGAACAAAGATGCTAATTCAAGCAGCATTTACACTCTGGCTTACAGCTTTTATTCTTTCATTCATTAAATGTAACATTCAATTTTGGAATACTGAGATTAAAGAATTCTATTTTCGTTGTCAAGGAATGTGATTTAACCCTCACAACCACCCTGAGAAGCAGGTAAGTGTGATTTAAATGAAAAAAGCCCTAGGCTTCACCTCCAGTTAGATAGAAGACATTCTCTTTTCACCTATTATCAGAGGGATAGCCATGTTAGTCTGTATCCACAAAAACAACGAGGAATCCAGTGGCATCTTAAAGACTTGCAGATTTATTTGGGCATAAGCTTTTGTGGGTAAAAACCCCACTTCTTCTTTTAACCTGTACTTTTTCTCTACCACTCACTCTAATGCTCTCTCCAGTCCCTAAATCATGCCAGTTTCCCTCCTCTTAAATCAAAACTAATATATGTTCATGGCATGTCACAAATATTATCCACAGTGATGAGCTCCCAAAATCCTAAGAACTGGTTCCCTACCGGGTCCACTCACTCCGGGTTTTTGGCGGCAGGTCCTTCACTGGGAGCAAGTGAAGGACCCACCGCTGAAGTGCCACGGAAGACCCGGTAGGGAACCGCGCAGTAAGTACAAGCCCCACGTGCCTGTCTCACCACCACCACCATCCATCCGACCCCAACCCACATCCTGCCCCCGACTGCCCCCCCCAGAACCCGCAAGTTTCTCCTCCCCCCTCCGCCACCGGGGTAGCAGCAGCAGCCCGGGGCTCCGGTGGCTATTTAAAGGACCGGGGCGGCAGAGGCAGCCAGAGCCTCCCGCTACCCCAGGGCTCTGGGGGCTATTTAAAGGGCCGGGGCTCCCCTGCTTCTACCACCCCGGTCCTTTAAATAGCCGCCGGAGCCCTGGGGAAGCGGCAGGGTTCCAGCAGCTATTTAAAGGATGGGGTGGAGGCAGCTGGGGCCCCGGACTTTTTAAATAGCCCCTAGCTATTAAACAGCCCTACCCAGTGCTCCAGCAGTGGGGCTCTGGTGGCAATTTCATAGAATATCAGAGTTGGAAGGGACCTCAAGAGGTCATCTAGCCCCTACTGGAAGCCCCAGGCCCTTTAAATTGCCCCCTGGGGAAGCCAGGCCGCCCCGGTACGGTGCACCGGCTCTCCCCTTTAACAGCCAGTTCTACACCAGCTTCTAAATTTAACAACTGGTTCTTGCGAACCGGTGGGAACCGGCTCCAGCTTACCACTGATTATCCACCTATAGAAACACATTGTTCTTCACTTCCTGATAGAAGATATGATGTTCTAGTACCTTTTGTATATATATTTTATTTTTTTGTCTTTTCCTATCCATTTTTTGTAGTAAACTCTGTGAGTCAACTGAGTTCTTAATATTTGGCATCATCTATGTACCGTATCAGATACAGTTGTATTGAGTCTCCCTAACGGCTCAAAAATAGCATTTCTTCCTCTTTCATTTGTTAATGGTTTCTTTCCCCCTCAGATTTTTTATGGCGCAAAATCCAAAATGGCAATTAACTGATTGTCTAATAACACATTGGATTCCAAATACTCCCCAAATTTTGGTGGGAAATTCTAATCTGGATTGCAATTTTGCAGCTATTCTCTCTCTTTTTCTCTCTGATGGGCCAAATCGAAACTCCAGATCTGAACAGTGGCACACACTTTGGGGAGGTTTTAACTTTGATAAAGGTTTAGACTCAGCAGCTTGAGCCCTTCCTGATTAGATGGTTAATGATAATCACAGTTCTGGCTGCCTGTGGGTTATTAGCTAACTTGTGATCCCATCTGTCTCTAATCAGGTGGCTGCCTCTACTGTTAATCCACTTTTTAGGGAATGAGAGATTGTGGTAACAGAAATATATATAATACATACAGCTTCATGCTACCAAGGACTGAACGTCACAAAAATGTAGAGCACCTACCTTTCAGATCACCATTCCCGTCCTTGTTGGTGTCCTTAAATGAACGTGGGTAGATCTGATAAATGGGACTAGCTTGCCACCAACCCAGGCACTTTGGCGACACGGCAACAATTGCAATTGTAGCACCGACAAGCACTGGTGTAGATGCAATTATGAGCCAGAAGAGGATCTCTCTGGTGACTTTGTACCGTGCCTGACTTGAGAATTTAAGCAAGACTTCCTTAGGCATTCCTGCAAAGGGCTTCAAAACTTCACAGTCCTGGTTCTGCACAGCTGCTGAGTTGATGCCAACAGCGCATGTTTCTGGTATCTCCTCTTGGCTGTTGGCATTGCATTCATTAAGTGCCTCATTTTGAACAAATCCTTTGTTTTCTATACCTCCTTTCTCACTCAGCTCAACAGAGAAGCTCTTACTTTCCTCCTCAGCCATTTTTGTTAGAACGTCTTGTCCTTATGAGAAGTCTTGCTGAAGCTAGGAGAGGTGGCAACATACCTTTGTTCAGTGAAACGGGAAGCAAGGTAATTAGCCTGGGGTTTATAAATAAACCTGACTGACCCGTCAAAGTACAATGAGGATGAAAAGGACAAAGTGCTCCTATTCTTTTGCATAATAGATGTCTTCAGCTAAATGGCAAACTATTGCAAAGGCGCATGGCCATAGCCTAGTTCTATTAGGATTCAGATTTATTTCTTACACTAACTGATCAAAGTTATGTCTTCAGTTGCTCATTCTCATGCTAGCCAAGCTAGACTTTTATTGCCGACTGCAACCATGAAAAGAGGAGGCCTTGCCTGGACTTCTGGCACGACAACATTTGTTTAGCAAGTCCCTTATCTATTGAGTGAGAAACTTCCCAGTGTAAATATGGTGTGCTTGGGGCGGCAAAAAACAGATTCACCCCTGCCTGCAGCTGCCCTTTGGGGGTGTGAGTGTCTGGGTTGTGGGGGCCACAGCGAGGCTCTGGGGAGGAGGGGGTGAGAGTGTCTGGCCCCCCAGCTGGGCTGTGGGGGGAAGGGGAGAGGGAAGCATAGGGGTTATCATAGGGGTTTCTTTAACTCTCTACTCCTGGGGGAATTTTTTCTGTGTCTATATTGCTACAGACATACTTGCTGACAAGTATTTTGAAATAAATTACCAAAAGAATTGAAACTGGTGCGATTATATAGTGTTATTTTGACAAATAAAAATTTTCAGAATTTTAAAATATTGTATCCCGAATTTTAATTGTTTGGCATAGAATTCCCTCAGGAGTATCTCCTATGGGCTGTCCTGTCTCCTCTGCACTTCCATCCCAAGAGCCTTGAATCAAATCTAGGGGTTCCCTAACCTGCCTCCCATACAGGAGATCAAAGGGGGGAAAAACAGTAGACTCTGGGGGAACACTTCTGTAGGCATATAGCAAATACAGGAGTAACACATCCCAGTCACTCTCATGTCTGAAGACCCACATTCTTAGCACAGATTTTTAAGTTCCATTAAATCTTTCCACAAGTCCATGAGTTTCTGGGTGATAGGGAGCAGCCTTCATATGGTTCACTCCACATAATCGCCACAACTTTTTAAAGTCTACAGACATGAAATTTGAACCATGGTCTGTCAAGATTTCTCTGGAAAAACCTATTCTGCTAAAAATGGTGAATAAAATTATAGCCACTGTTTCAGCTTCAATATTAGACAAGGCTGTCTGGTGGCAGAATCCATCACAAAAAATATATACTGTATTTCTTTCCATTCCTGGAAAGTTTAGTGAGAAGTCCCACAATATCCACAGACACTCTGACAAACCCCTCCTTAATAATGGGCAAAATTAAGATTTATTGGGGCCCTTGGTACAAAGAACATCTGGGTCCCACACTCAGAGAGCCAGGGGCACTGTAACCAGGAGGGCGAAGGGGGCCATGGCCCCCCCCACACACACACACTTGTAAAAGTGGGAAGGCCATGCCTACACACTTTTTAACATGGGCATAGTAGCCTAGGGCAGGTGCAGAGTGGCAGTGGCAGCCTCTTCCTGGTGCAGGGCTTAGACCCCCCTCGCCACAGGGCCCCACCCCCTATTTCTCCTCTTCCCTGCAAGGGCCTGCCCCCTGGCCAGGTTGGAAGCCAGAGCCACGCCATAATAAGAGCCCAGGGGCACCATTTCAGTGATTCCAGTGGCTACTTAGGCACCAGAAAACTGTAGGGTTTTTTTTTTTGCAGATAACTTAGAAATTAGCTGACAGGAGGACTGTATCTAATTCGTATATAAAGAAAGACAAAATATATATACAAACACCAATTAAAGCCATAGTTTAAGTTTATATGTAAATGTAGAACAATCAGGTGATAATACAGCAAGGTATTTCTAATCCCAAAACTTGAGGTATCATAAGAAAGGCCATACTGGGTCAAACCAATGGTCCATCTAGCCCAGTACCCTGTCTTCCAACTCTGGCCAATGCCAGGGCTTCAGAGGGAATGAATAGAACAGGCAATCACTGAGTGATCCATCATCCTTTGTCATCCACTCCCAGCTTTTGGCAAACAGAGGATAGGGACACATCAGAGCATGGGGTTGCATCCCTGCCCATCCTGGCTAACAGCCATTGATGGACCTATCCTCCATGAATTTAACTTGTTCTTTTTTAAACCCTGTTATATTTTTGGCCTTCCTAACATCCCCTGGCAACCAGTTCCAGAGATTAACTGTACAGTATGTGACATAGTACTTCCTTTTGTTTGTTTTAAACCTGCTGCCTATTAATTTCATTGGGTGACTCCTAGTTCTTGTGTTATATGAAAGAGTAAATAACACTTCCTTATTCACTTTCTCCCCACCAGTCGAGATTTTATAGATCTCTATCGTATCCCCCTTAGTCATCTCTTTTCCAAACTGAAAAATCCCTGTCTTTTTAATCTCTTGTCATACAGAAACTGTTCCATACCCCTAATCATTTTTGTTGCCCTTCTCTCTACCTTTTCCAATATATCTCTTTTGAGATGGTGTGACCAGATCTGCACACAATATTCAAGATGGGGGCATACCATGGATTTATATAGAGGCATTATGATATTTTATATCTTGTCATCTATCCCTTTCCTAATGGTTCCTAATATTCTGTTCGATTTTTTGACTGCCGCTGCACAGTGAGTGGATGTTTTCAGAGAACTATCCACACTGACTCCAAGATCTCTTTCTTGAGTGGTAAAAGCTAATTTAGACCCCATCAGTTGTATGTATAGTTGGGATTATGTTTTCCAATGTGCATTAATTTGCATTACTTTCCTATATCCCTTTTGAAGCCTTAATACAAGAACTAATAATTTTAATCAGTAAACAAAATTGATACAGCATATTTGCTCAATATCACACCAATCACCCTCAAATATCCACATGCCTTTTTTATTTTCATTTTTATTACCTTCTGGAAAATTATAAGCAAGCAAGCATAGGCACTCTTAATTTGTACATCTTATTTCTCATTAAAAAGTTATGAAGTCTAAAGTAGTTGAGTTTCCCCTCAAACATTTTTCTAAAATATAGAATAACTAACAAATTAGAGAACAAATTCGTTTTGGCACTAGCTTAAAAAAAAGAAAAGACAAAAAGCTTTTAAAGTGATAATTGGAAAGAAAATATTACAATAAATTGTCCCACATGAGTTTCCTATCAGCTCTGACACACCTGAAGGTGTATCTCCAGCATTTAAAAATGTTATCACTTTTTTCAATGGCAATATGTTTTCTTTTCCTATTAAGTTACTCAGTAATTTGAAAAAAGTCTTAAACATTGTAATCTGTTTATACAATGCATTTGATATTTCTCCAGCACAAAAGAAAACACACTTCAGTTCAAGTTACTAAAGGTGTAAAGATTCAAACCATAAAAATGAATGTAAAAAATTTACAAATGACTGATCTAAAAGCCTGTTTTAGCCTCTGGAAACTGTTCAGTTCTATAATGTAACATAGGAATCCTGAGTGTATATCTACACTGACCCAACCGGATGACTCTTAACCATGCCTTAATGAAGATATAATGTGACACTATATAAGACTATTTGCCCTCTAAACAATGTCATTTCTAGGGCATTCTCAAATATTAAGGAAATTAGTAAAGAGACTTGTTCCAGGGATGTCACAACCCGGTAGGATTAAGAGCCCTCCAGGAATTGTGTTAAAAAAAAAAATCCCAGTGGTACATAGACAAAGAAAATATTTCTATTTTCTGATTGAGAAGTAAAGGTACGTACAATAACTTCCTCTGATTTCCATCAGGAGCAAGCAACTAAAATGCATAAGGGAAGCACTGACCATCACACTGAAAATAAACTGATCAGCTGCGTGGGAGAGACTTAAGGAGATCAGCACTCAACAGGTCTCTCCTCTCTGCCAAGGCTATCCAGAAACTGCTCTCTCCTGGCTCTCATCCTATCAGCTGGGTGACAAGGCGCTATTTACCCACACAAAGTGCTTTGAGCTGAGGCTTCTAGCGCTGCTGCTAGCTGCAGGGTCTGGCAGGGAGTATGTAATGGGAACACAGGCTCTCAGCCACCCAGCCGGAGGGGGCATTTGGGAACCTCATTAGACTTGCTCTGCGGAGGGGTGGAGGTGGACAGAGCATTACAGACAGCTCTTCTGCACCTGGGCATGGACCAGCAGCAGTAGGGTGACTATATTTCTCAAAGGGAAAACGGGACACTGCATGGGAATAGCCCAAGCCTGTTCTCCCACCCACCCCCATGTGGGGCTGGCCCAAACCGCTCGCCCAAGCACTGCCTGCCCCCCACGCAAGGCTGGGGCTGGTGTCGTTCAAAAGTTGGCATTTGTCTTGATCAAGTTGGCAAAAGGAAAAGGGACAAATGCCCGCTTTTGCCAAAAACTCGGGATGGCCATGACAGGACTTAGAAAAGGGACTGTCCTGGCCAAAACGTATGGTCATCCTAAGCAGCAGCCCACACAGCGGGGGAATTTACATTTCCCACAGCCCAGGGAGGACAGGGACAGCCCTGTCAGCCAACAGCAACTTCTAATATCACAGCTAAGGGCTTCAGGTTTCTCCCACCATTGACAGCATGGAGCAGCAGTTCACTTTCCTGTTTGCACTCCACTGTGGTAGGAAACGCGGGGGTGAGGGGTGGGGAGAGCAGCTTCTCCCACCTCCCTAAATGGTGCCCCTGTATAGAACCACCCAGGCAGCCAAGGTTACTGTGGGGTGTCCTGGACCCTCCAACTGCCCTAGGCGGGGAGTTGGAAGTCCCGAGAGCAGCCCCCAGCCCATATCCCTGCCTCCCAGGAGGAACCGTGCAGAGGTAGAGGGTCCAGGGTTCCCTGGGTGGCTCTTATCACAGCTAGCTCCGGCTTGTGGCCAGGTGGCAGGGCCTTGGGGTAAGAGGAGGAGCAGGGGTCGGGACACAGTTTTGCCCCACAAACACACTTCTGCACAGATTTTGGTCCTCCTGGTGCCCTCAAATTGGCCAGAGCCTGTGCATTAATCCGCCACTGCCTCTGGGATCAAGGTGGTGGTGTTAGCACTCAGTGGTAGCAGTGGCACTCATGGTGAGGGTGGTGGGTGCAGAATGTGGGGTGACCTTAAGTTTGGGGCAATTTAGTTTTATATAGTTAGGAGCCACAGAGAGTTGACAGATTGCCTGCCTTCCCTTAGGGTAAGAGATTTTAAAATCTGGGCCCCCATGAGGTTTTTTTGACAAAACTGGGGTTAGTTTTATTGCTAGACCAGGGATCGGCAACCTTTCAGAAGTGGTGTGCCGAGTCTTCATTTATTCACTCTAATTTAAGGTTTCGCGTGCCAGCAATATATTTTAACGTTTTTAGAAGGTCTCTTTCTATAAGTCTATAATATATAACGAAACTATTGTTGTATGTAAAGTAAATAAGGTTTTTAAAATGTTTAAGAAGCTTCATTTAAAATTAAATTAAAATGCAGAGCCCCCCGGACCAGTGGTCAGGACCCGGGCAGTGTGAGTGCCACTGAAAATCAGCTTGCGTGCTGCCTTCGGCATGCATGCCATAGGTTGCCTACCCCTGTGCTAGACCCTTCCTCCCTCTTTACCTGGGAAACGGAGGATTTCCCTTCCCCTGAAGTTTGCACCCCCATGAGCCCTTGACTAAAAATATTCATCAGCAATTTGTTGCCTCCTAAACCGTGGAGGATTTTTTGTCACAGATGGCCGCTTTTACCTCATTAGTGACTGTCCACAATAATTGTTCTTGTGCCACCAGATCAGTTTGTCATAGCTACCTTCAGTCCCTGCCCCTACTACCTATTTTTTCATATAATTACATATCTTATGCACATATTCCACAAGTGACATTGTCAAACATTTTAAGATTTCTATACTTTGATCGATGCGACTCAGGTATGATTTTAAACCTTTTCAATATATTCTCTTATACACTTGAACCTCAACCTCCTCTATATCATTAAAAACTTGTCAACCTGATTACAAGGATAGGCACCCATTTATCTGGGATCTTGTGGATCCGACATAGTCTCAACAAAGTCAGTCTCTTGATGAGTTGGGCAGGGTTTCTCCCACTCCCGGATGCTTTTGCTGCTCCAGGACTTTGAACTGTAGTGCATGAGCTTACATTGTTTCTGGTATGGTCTTTCCTCAGCTTCTAGTTGTTCTATGCATCTTCAGTGAGCTTCCTCCTCAATTGCAGTGGTGGCTTTGTGTCTTTGGCAGGCTCTCTGCTCAGCCTCCTTGGTTTCTTTCTTCTCCTTGATTTGAATTTCCACCATCAGTATCTAGTGCTCACATTCTTTCTAGGCTTCCAGGAGCTCCAGCCAAAGTAGCAATGCTGCAGCAGTCCCTGTGGCATCTGGAGTATGGGGGTGTTCACACCCTGCTCCTTGGTCAAAAGTCTCTAAGCAAAGCTCTCAGTTCCTGATCTGAAGCTTTTTTATGTGATATGCCCCTATTTTTACATAATTTTTCAAGGTCTTTTGTGTCAAAACCTTCACATGACTATGGTTCACTCTTTTTGACTAATCTGTAGCACTTAAAAACTCTCAATATCAACTTTTAACAGTGGTTGGGTTATGAGTAAGGCTAAGTTTTTGTCACCGATATTTTTAGTAAAAGTCATGGATAGGTCACAGGCAACAAACAAAAATTCATGGAAGCCCATGACCTGTCTCTGACTTTCATTAAAAATGTCCCTGGCAAAAGGGGAGGCAGGTTCAGCACCCACTACTGGGGCTCCCGGGTCCCTCACCACTGCAGTGCATGGGAGCTCTGGGGTCCCCCTGCCCATGGGGCTGGGCTGCTGTGGGGTCTTGGTCCCCCAGTCACCAGTTGGGGCTGGGCAGCTGCAGGGGTGGGGCTGACCAGGAGCACCAGCCCCAGGGCAGAAAATGTCACGGAGGTCAATGGAAGTCATGGATTCCGTGACTTCCGTGACCTCCATAATTGTAGCCTTATTATGAGCTATGAACCTACTTGACCTGTGGCATGTGAACCCTGCCATGACTACGCCAATTGTCAGGCTGTCTGGTCTCCAGCTATGAGTTTGTTAGTTCTTAGCTAATGCCTGCAATCTTGGCAAGAGCTGGCACCTGATTTGCCAGCATAACAGGTGTATTTACCCCAATTAAGTTAATAAGCTGTGATGTGGTTTTGGGTCTTTAGAGGAACAAACTAACCTTATCATTTCTTTGAACTGTCCAGGAGAATTGCAGAACACATGGACATTGCATAACACACGGTTTGGGGAAAATTTGGGATTTGGAGTGTGTTGGGATCACCTTGCTTCTTGTAACCAAGCCAAATGACAACAATTCACTGTGTAGTGCTAAGAATTTTCTTCTATGGTTTAAAGTAGTTCTGCTAACATCAGGAAAAAAATAAATTCCTTTTATCTGAAAATTATAATCCTACCTTTCCCTCTTCATAATCCCACAGCGATGTCAGAATTGCTTTGACTGTCCTTGTTGAGATGAAGCAAACAAGGAAATTCAACAAACAGAAAATGTTTTCAAACAACCAATTCCTTTCCCAAAGATTCTGCTGTGCCTAATATCCTAATACTAGTACATTTTATAAAAGTTTCCAGGGTTTCAATTTTTTGATGTATTTAGGCATGATTTTTTATTAATTTTTCCCTTGGAAATTAAGTAGTCTCAGGCTTCATTAATCTTTTCTCTAAAACCAGTCACATTTTTTTCCAAACAGGGTAATTTATTCCAGATCCAACATTTTGATGAGCGTGGTTAAAATCAAATTTGGACTCAATCACATGTATATCCTGGGCTTGAACTTTCTTCTTGCTTTCTGCAAACATAGAACATCAAACATGGCCACAGCTTCCTGAACTTCAATCATGTATGATTCTTGAACCACGCATGGATGTGATACCATCTCTGAACGTCTGACAACATCGTGCCATTATTGTTATAGCTATAACCATTTGGTCAGGACAAAACACACATTTCCAAGTGAATCGGATTTCGTCATTCCTCTCGAAATTGAGTAAATCCCTTTGAATTACTGGCTGGCAAATGACTGGTTTGTCTGAACATGCTTTTCTGCTTAGGGGAATGAGTAAAGACTGGAGGATTTCACCACCTTTAAAATATTTCTCAACTGCTAAATCCCTTAATCAATTCTTCAGTAATTTAAACTATTTATTCCTAATTATACAATGAATATGCATAGATCTTAATCAACTGTTTATTGTATAATCATGATTAAGTTACCATAAGTACCTTTAGGGAGATAATACATTTTAAATTAACCTGGACTTAATTAAGGAAGTTAGTGGATTAGAAACTAACTAATTAATGTTGGCTAATTGAGTATAGTTGTGTTTTAATTTCCAAAATTCTTATGGCCAAAGGAAAGGATTGGTGGGAGGAGGTGAGCCAGAAATCAAGCCTGTGGTTAAATGTAAATGAAACCTGCTGAACCATTAAAACTCTTTAGCTTTTAATGTGCATGTTTAGAGAGAGAGAGAAACAGAGGAAAAATTTGCTCAGTGCGTCGTTTACTCCTCTTTTTCTTACTTCCCTGCCTCTGGAAGGCTCCTCTCCATGAGTGATACCAATGATAGAACTTAAGCATCCCCTAAAAGATGAGAAGGACTGGATGGGAGATTCAGACTGTTCAGCTGTATTCTCTTCACTAGGAAATGCAAATTCTCTGTCTACTTGTATCCTTAATAATGTGGTTCTCTGGACTAGAAATACTGCAACTGGATTTCTCGCAGTTCCCTCCATCTCAAAAAGTCCTATGGTGATGAACCCAAATCTATTGAAGGGACCTTCATGTCTACCATCCAACAACAGATGCAAGTCTGGCCTCTTGGGATACCCATTTGGGAAGAAGGATGGATCAAGGGAAATCTTAATGCAAAGTTTTTTTAAAATGTACTTTAAAGGAACAAAGATAAGCCCTTAAGTGCCACCAAAATAGATTATCTAAGAACATATCAGTGATACCTCTCATGAATAAAGTAACCCTGATTCATTAGGGGTTAGAGCTCCTTCCACAACCGTAGCCAGGCTAAAAGTTAATACTTGCTTATATAAGGTATGCCAAGCTGTCATTTGGTCTCCTATCTGTATTTTTTAGACATTATATAGTGGCATATTTTATAGCTGTGAGGAATGCAGAGCTGCTGTAGCTGATCATGAAAAATAATCTGACCTGTTAATAAGGGAATGCTACATATTTCCCATCAGGTTACAGTCTGGCCCTGCTTGTTTTTCTTATTTGTAAATGGCATTTTCATAGGATGAGGTCGATCTCAAATAAACGTACCCTTTTGTCCATCTTAGGTGTTCTCTAAGAACGGGAGATGGGTGCACTGTACCTCTGAAATCAGGCCACCTATTTAGGTAGCTAACTATGGATTTTAGTGCCTATTTAAAAGCACCCACACGATACTGAGCTGAATAACCAGATTTCAGAGCAGTTAGACTTACAGAAACTTCTTCACTTTGGTGAGTCTTGTGCTTTTTTGGAATGGAGCCAATTTAGTCCCAGCGCACACATTTTTCCAAATGTGTCTGAAAGATTAAATTTGGCTCATATTGTCATATTTAGGATAGAAGACAAATTATGACTAATGTGCAGAGACCACATGGCAAGAGACTATAAAAGGCTACTGCATCTCCTCCATCTTGTCTTCAATCCTGCTTCTGACCTCTGGAGGAACCCTGCTGCAAACTGAAACTCTGAACAAAGGACTGATTGACCCATCCCAGCTATGGATGTACTCCAGAGACGTGATTTGAACCTGCCGTTTATTCCATCACTGCTACAAGCCTGAACCAAGATCTTTACCATTACTGTATGTAATTGATTCCATTTAACCAATTTTAGCTCTCATCTATATCTTTTTCTTTTTATGAATAAACCTTTAGATTTTAGATTCTAAAGGATTAGCAACAGCGTGATTTGTGGGTAAGATCTAATTTGTATATGGATCTGGGTCTGGGGCTTGGTTCTTTGGGATCGGGAGAACCTTTTTCTTTTACTGGGGTATTGGTTTTCATAACCATTTGTCCCTATAACAAATGGCACTGGTGGTGATACTGGGAAACTGGAGTGTCTAAGGGAATTGCTTGTACGCTTGTGGCTAGCCAGTGGGGTAAAACCAAAGTCCTCTCTGTCTGGCTGGTTCGGTGTGCCTTAGAAGTGGAGAAACCCCAGCATTGGGCTGTAACTGCCCTGCTCTAAGCAATTTGTCCTGAATTGATACTCTCAGAAGTGTCCCACCAAGGGTAGCATCGTTACAACCTGTCATCAGCATTTTGTTCTCTAACTGATAATATATGCTTGGGTACCACCTTCTGAAATACACTGGCTATAGGAACGTCTAACATTTAGTATGGCAAGAGAATCTAACAGTATAGGGAAGGTGGAGACAGTATACATTGCAATGCTGGACATACAGGCCCTGTGATATTTCAGCATCATCATCATCGCCTCCTCTTCGCAACATATCAAATATTTTGCTCAGTTGACATGTATTTATCTGTGTTACAGTAGCGCCCAGAGACCCCATCAGGATTCATTGTGCCAGGCACCACACAAGCATCAACTGTAGAAAAATCTTCTGTCCAAGAGTGTTATGGCTTCAGAAGAATTTTATCTTCCAACAAAGTCCTCTATGATCATATGAGTCAAAGAGAGGCCTAGACCAAGATTTTATTGTTAAGAGAAGGAAGCCTAATTGGGCTTGAGGATTAAATTATGGAAGAATATGTTGCTGCAATTTTACTGGGAGTGTCTCAGATGTAATTGAGAGTTCTCTACATGGGTAAATCCATAATTTAGATTGAGAGTGCAGCAAAAAAACTTGGCAGGATCCAAAATTTAAAATCAAGAGTTTACTATGTTGTTGCACCACAGCTCTCCTTCCCTCTCATCCCATTTACCGCACCATTAGCCTCCTGTTTCCAAGACAACCAAGCAAATTAGGCCATGGGCAGATAAATGTAAATGTTAGGAGGCTGCTAATTTGGAATAAATTAAGTTCATTTTGTCATAAACTTGGAGTAAGTAGCCCTCCTAAGTTTGAGCTTGTGAGGTACCACACAGAATCAGCCCTATGAGAAGGCCAGGTGGTCCAGCAGATTGGGTGCTGGCTCAAGAGACCATAGGTTGTATTCCTGGCTCTGTAACTGATTGGTTGTGTAACCCTGGACAAAAAGTCACTGCTCTCTCTGTGCCTCAATTTCCCACCAACAAGATGAGAATAAAACTGCTTACTCATCTTTGTAAAAAGAAAAGGAGTACTTGTGGCACCTTAGAGACTAAAAGCACTTTAGCATCTGCATATGAGAAGTGCTAAACATTTATTAACAGCATTGTTAGCTAAATTTTACTAGTGTTTGAATAATCAGTGCTTTTAGAAGTAGTATTAACTAGTCGGTGTTCTGTTAGCAACTCTATTACAGGGATAATTACATATACTTTTGCTTTTGAGCCCTGTCATGTCATTGAATTCTTACAGTGGGATTTTCAACAGGACTCAGCAGTAGCCTAGCTCTGAAACCAATGGGAGCAGTTAGATCAAAAGCTGACCAGACAAGAGAGCTTCCTACTTAGGAGAAGCTTCCTAGAGCTCAGATCAACTAGAAGAAAACTACAAAAAATGTATACTTAGACTGAAAGCTCTTTGAAGCAATGTGTGTCGTTTTGTTCTGTGTTCTGACAGCACCTGGCAGAACCTGGTCCTGGTCCTTGACTGGAGCTCCTAGGTGCTGCTACAATACAAATAAGTAACAATAACTTGAGGCTCCTTAACTTTAAATCAGTTATTGGGGTTTAGTTAATGAGGATTGTTATCAATTTCTTAGTGTGATTAACACCCTCATCATTCCTGAACTAATGTGCACTAGGAGAGTAATAGGCAGATTGGAGAGGATTCAGAGGGAATGGCCACCTGGTAGTGGGGGAGGAAGGTTGGAAAGGGAAGTGGGAGGCACTAGGGAGAACTGGGGTGAAGTTAGACTTGAGGCTGAGTAGCAGTGTTCAGGTGCATAAGCACATAAGAACAGCCCTACTGGGTCAGACCAAAGGTCCATCTAGCCCAGCATCCTGTCTTCCAACAACGGCCAATGCCAGGTGCCCCAGAGGGAATGAACAGAACACATAATCATCAAATGATCCATCCCATTGCCCATTCCCAGCTTCTGGCAAACAGAAGCTAGGGACACTATCCCTGCTCATTTTGGTTAATAGCTATTGATGGACGTATCCTCCATGAACTTATCTAGTTCCTTTTTGAATGTGCATGTGCAGTTATGGGGAGGGTCCGGAGGAGTGGGAGTCAGCAGGAAGGATCAGGTGGACCTGGAGCTAGGGAGATGCTAGTAAGATGACGATGTGTCAATATAGTTGGCAGTATATGAACCAATGGGTTAACATGGAGTAAATAAAAGGTGATCTCAGTATTGCCTTTCCAGCTGACCAGGAACACACCTGACAACAGACTTCAAAGCACCCCTTATCTTTTTTAAAATTCAGAGTGAATTCCTTTCAGGGCTAGCGCTCCTTGCAGGGTTACAGCTTTCAATGGCTACAACAAAGGAATGATGATTCAGTAACACAATGTTACTTGTTACACTGATTACTCATTAACAATTGCTTCCTTTCCCATGTTTTTAAAAGTGCTACTAATGCAATAAACCTAGCCTGTTAGAGATTATTAGTGCCAAGTAGAGGATATCAGTGCCAGAATCTAACCCACTAGCCACCGCCCCCTCCCCCAAAGGGGTAGGTAATGATTAATACAATATTGAGCCACATTATAAAATGTAATATTTTATATTTGATTGATATTTAGTACTTTAGGAAAGAACAAAGCAAACAGACCTGGTCAGAGCCATTAACATTAAGATGTAGATAAAGCGTTTGATACATGATACAGTGTCACAATAGACCCTGCAGGCTTTGCAGCAACAGTACACCCAAATTCCTAAGACCACCTAAGAAATTTGTAAACTAAGGGTATGTCTACACTTGGAGCTGCAGGTGTTGCTTTAGGGAGCCTACTAATCTGGATCACTTCAGATATGGGATAGTGAGCTAATTTTCCCCATCAGTAAATAGCATCTACCGATTCCTGCGCCAGTGGGCTTTGGATCTAGTTAGTGGAAAGCCTTCTGTTGACTTTAATGAGCTTCAGATAAGGCCCTAAGAGACCAGCACTAGGAAGATGAACTATTAAAAAACACTAAATATGCATGTTATTAACACCCACACACACACACCCCAGCTCCTCACCCACCGTTCTGAATGGCTTGAGCTGGCTTTTTTAAGTATCTTTATTGATCTTCGCAAAGCCAGTCCTATACTATAGCAAGCAGATTCCTAGAACTGTTTCACTAGAACATCAAACTATTTGATCGTGCTGATTCCAGTATCCTTACTCACCTGGAACAGTCCCTTGTTCCATGAGCACTGAAATTAATGGGCCTGTTTCTGGAGTAAGGTACTATTCAACATGCGGAGGGATGGCAGAATTTGGCCTTAAATACAAGGTAGTAACAAGTGATGGGGAAAAGCTAAGAGCTGGAAGGAGAATAGAAAGGTGAGAACAAAAGAGGAATTGGATCAAGTAGTAAATACTGTGACAAAGTCAGGCTGGATGGCTGCAGGAGAGTCCTGGAAGGCCGATATATTAGCCCTAGAATGTTAAAGGCCCTACAAGATGAGAAGGGGTTACATCAGGTCAATATACAGCCAAAGGAGCACAGAAGGGGGAAGACAAACCCTGCCCAGAGTGGGGCTGATTTCCCAGGCCCGCAATCGCCAGAGGGGGAAGTGCTAAGTCTGGTGAGACGAAGGAAGTGCCTTGTCACAATACATTATCTTGCTATTTTAAAAATTCATCTACTCCATTTATTCAATTTCAGCATTTTAAATTCTGTGCTACACATTTTAATGTTATAATGAACACCAGCAGATATAAAAAGAGCTAGCAATCTCTACAAATCAAATCAACTTGTAACTGCAAACTGGCTTCATGCACAAAATAACATACAGCCAGTTGAGTCCATGGTTATGTTGTTTTGAACTGCTTTAAAACATACTGGCTGTACACTTTTCTCTAAATACATAAAATGAATGGCATGGCATGTCTCAATGTGGAGGAGGGAACAATGCATTTCTTTCCAGAGCAGCTACCTCACTTCATCTGCTTCCAACCACTATGAGCCTTCCTAATACAGTATACAGAATCCACAAGTGTGTATCCATGGAAATAACTTTAAAAAGCAAAAATTACAATTATGGATACATCTCACACACTTGCATTTCTGCCTCCCAAAGCAAATGCAGATTAATTAATTTTAAACAAATACTGTATTCTCATCCCTCATTCCTCACTTTAAATATTATCAGACATTCCTACTGGCAAATGAACTTTTTAAAAGTATGTATGGAGATTTTTGATGAAATTCGCATTGGTGCAGAGAACTCACGAGACCTATGCAACACTAATATTCATATAAATTCCTAGAAATATCTCTTTTGATCTTCTGTTTTGCATCCTTCTTGTTCATAATCAAATTTATGCACCTGCAGCTGAATTTCAGTGGAACCATAGTAATACTTAGCGGCTAATTAGACTTGAGCCACTTGAAGCTCCTTTGTGAATATGCCAAAGAATAGTTTTATTCTGTTTGTGCCATTAAAGGCAGCAGCTGGAATTAATTTAGGTATTGACTACCAGCAGTCTTACTTCTAGTAACAAAATAAGCACCTATCAACTATAATTAAAACATAAAATCTGACTGTCACAGTAAAGGCTTAAAATTTGGGCATGTTCAATGCTAGGTATAGTAAGTGTACAAAATAACCCGGTTACTAACCTTTCATAACTGTTGTTCTTCGAGATGTGTTGCTCGTGTTCATTCCAGGTTAGGTGTGTGAGCACTACGTGCACCATTTCTGGAGATTTTTCCCTCAGTGTTATCTAGGGTCCTCCAGAGTCACGTGCTTATGTGCTGGTATAAGGGGCATCACCGGCTCAGTTCCTTCTTGCCTGTTAACTCTGACAGAGGGGCAGGAGGGTGGGTCGTGAAATGGACATGAGCAACACATCTTGAACAGTTACGAAAACTTAGTGACCATTTTTTTTCCGAATCCTTGCTCATATCCATTACATGTTAGGTGACTCAAAAGCAGTACCCCTGGAGATGATTTTAGGCCTGGTCTACACTACCAGTTTAGGTCGAATTTAGCAGCGTTAAATCGAAATAAGCCTGGACACGTCCACATGAGGAAGCCCTTTTTTTTCTCGACTTAAAGGGCCCTTTAAACTGGTTTCTTTACTCCACCTCCGATGAGGGGATTAGCGCTGAAATCGGCCTTTGCGGGTCGGATTTGGGGTAGTGTGGATGGAATTTGACGTTATTGGCCTCTGGGAGCTATCCCACAGTGGTTCATTGTGACCACTCTGGACAGCACTCTCAACTCAGATGCAATGACCAGGTAGACAGGAAAAGCTCCGCGAACTTTTGAATTTCATTTCCTGTTTGCCCAGCATGGAGAGCACAGGTGACCACGCAGAGCTCATCAGCACAGGTAACCATGATGGAGTCACAGGATCGCAAAAGAGCTCTCCAGCATGGACCGAACGGGAGATATGGGATCTGCTCGCCATATGGGGAGACGAATCAGTGCTAGCTGAACTCCGTAGCAGTAAACGAAATGGCAAAATATTAGAAAAAGTCTCAAAGGCCATGAAGGACAGGGCCATAACAGGGACTCACAGCAGTGCCACGTGAAAATTAAGGAGCTAAGGCAAGCCTACCACAAAAGCCAGAGAGGCAAATGGAAGGTCTGGGGCACAGCTGCAAACATGTCGCTTCTACGTGGAGCTGGATGCCATGCTACGGGGTGCAGCCACCACTACCCCAACCGTGTGCTTTGACTCCATCAATGGAGAATCACGCAACAGGGAAGTGGGTTCAGGGTACGAGGAAGATGATGATGAAGACAATGAAGATAGCTCACAGCAAGGAAGCGGAGAAATTGGTTTCCCCAACAGCCAGGATGTGTTTATCACCCCGGACCTGGAACCAGTAACCCCTGAACTCACCCAAGGCGTGCTCCCAGACCCTGAGGGCACACAAGGGACCTCTGGTGAGTGTACCTTTGTAAATATTACACATGGTTTAAAAGCAAGCGTGTTTAATGATTAATGATTAATTTGCCCTGGCAATTTCTCCTCCACCAGCTGCAAATGTTTCTCCTTCACAGAGGCTAGTGAAGATTAGAAGGAGAAAATGGCGGACTCGGGATGATATGTTCTCGGAGCTCCAGATGTCCTCCCACGCTGACAGAGCACAGCAGAATGCATGGAGGCAGTCAATGTTGGAGTGCAAAAAAGCACAATATGAATGAGAGGAAAGGTGGCAGGCTGAATCGCGGGCTGAAGAGAGCAAGTGGCGGGCTGAAGAGGATAGGTGGTGTCAGCTTGCAGACAGAAGGCAAGAGTTGATGCTCCGGCTGCTGGAGCTTCAAACTGAAATGCTCCAGCATATGGTTGAGCTGCAGGAAAGGCAGCAGGAGCAGAGACCGCCGCTAGAGCCCCTGTGTAACCAACAGCCCTCCTCCCCAAGTTCCATAGCCTCCTCACCCAGACGCCTAAGAACGCGGTGGGGGGGCCTCTGGCCACCCAGCCACTCCACCCCAGATGATTGCCCGAGCATCAGAAGGCTGGCCTTCAATAAGTGTTTAAGTTTTAAAGTTTTAAACTGCAGTGTGTCCTTTTCCTTCCTTCCTTCCCCACCCCTCCTGGGCTACCATGGCAGTTATCCCCCTAGTTGTGTGATGAATTAATAAAGAATGCAGGAATGTGAAGTAACAATGACTTTATTGCCTCTGCAAGCGGTGCTCGAAGCGGGGAGGGGAGGGTGGTTAGTTTACAGGGAAGGTAGAGTGAACCGGGGGGGGGGGGGTTCATCAAGGAGAAACAAACAGAAGTTTCACACCGTAGCCTGGCCAGTCACAAAACTGGTTTTCAAAGCTTCTCTGATGCGCACCGCGCCCTGCTGTACTCTTCTAACCGCCCTGGTGTCTGGCTGTGCGTAATCAGCGGCCAGGCAATTTGCCTCAACCTCCCACCCTGCCACAAATGTCTCCCCCTTACTCTCACAGATATTGTGGAGCGCACAGCAAGCAGCAATAACAATTGGAATATTGGCTTCGTTGAGGTCTATCCGAGTCAGTAAACTGAACCAGCGCACTTTTAAACGTCCAAATGCACATTCTACCACCATTCGGCACTAGCTCAGCCTATAGTTGAACAGGTCCTGACTACTGTCCAGGCTGCCTGTGTATGGCTTCATGAGCCTTGGCATTAAGGGTAGGCTGGGTCCCCAAGGATAACGATAGGCATTTCAACATCCCCAACAGTTATTTTCTGATCTGGGAAGAAAGTCCCTTCCTCCAGCTTTTGAAACAGACCAGAGTTCCTGAAAACGCGAGCATCATGTACCTTTCCCGGCCATCCCACGTTGATGTTAGTGAAACGTTCCTTGTAATCCACCAGGGCTTGCAGCAGCATTGAAAAGTACCCCTTGCCGTTTATGGACTCGGTGGCTTGGTGCTCCGGTGACAAGATAGGGATATGGGTTCCGTCTATTGCCCCACCACAGTTTGGGAATCCCATTGCAGCAAAGCCATCCACTATGACCTGCACATTTCCCAGAGTCACTACCCTTGATATCAGCAGGTCTTTGATTGCGTTGGCTACTTGGATCACAGCAGCCCCCATAGTAGATTTGCCCACTCCAAATTGATTCCCGACTGACCGGTAGCTGTCTGGCGTTGCAAGTTTCCACAGGGCTATCGCCACTCACATCTCAACTGTGAGGGCTGCTCTCATCCTGGTATTCTGGTGCTTCAGGGCAGGGGAAAGCAAGTCACAAAGTTCCATGAAAGTGCCCTTACGCATGCGAAAGTTTCGCAGCCACTGGGAATCGTTCCACACCTGCAACACGATGCGGTCCCACCAGTCTGTGCTTGTTTCCCGGGCCCAGAATCAGTGTTCCATGCCATGAACCTCCCCCAGTAACACCATGATTTGCACATTGCTGGGGCATGTACTTTGTGAGAGGTCTATGTCCATGTTAATTTCCTCATCACTCCCGTCGCCGCGCTGCAATCACCTCCTCGCCTGGTTTTGCTTTGGCATGTTCTGGCTCTGCATATACTCCAGGACAATGCATGTGATATTCATAGTGCTCATAATTGCCGCGGTGATCTGAACGGGCTCCATGATCCCAGTGCTATGGTGTCTGGGCTGAAAAAAGGCGCAAAACTATTGTCTGATGGAGGAAGGGAGGGACGAGTGATGACATGGCTTGCAGGGAATTAAAATCAACAAAGGTGACTGTGCATCAGGGAGAAACACAAACAACTGTCACACAGAATGGCCCCCCCCAAAGATTGAACTCAAAACCCTGGGTTTAGCAGGCCGTTGATTTCACAGATGGAGGGGGAAGCAAATGAATACAGAACAAATCCGGTCCATCTATTTTTTACATCTTAGGCTGGCAGCAGACGGTGCAGCATGACTGATAGCCATCGGCATCTTCTGGGTGCTTGGCAGAAGATGCTGTATTACGACTGCTAGCCATCATCGTCAAGACGGTTCAGTAGGACTTCCGGCAGGACTGAGTCTCCAGGAGAGAAAACATGTCTGCCAGGTGCCTCTGACCGAACTCACTAAGGAGTACGACAATGATGGATACCAGTCGTAATACACCATCTACTGCCAAAAGGCAAGGAGCTGCTGCTGTATAGCAATGCCGCCCCACGTACGCCAGCCCCCAGATCGCCGATGACAGCTACCAGTCATACTGCACCGTCTACTGCCAAAAGGCAATTAGCTGCTGCTGTGTAGCAATGCAGTACCACGTCTGCCAGCACTCAGAGGACATATGGTGATGGTGAGCTGAGCGGGCTCCATGCTTGCCATGGTATGTTGTCTGCACAGGTAACCCAGGTAAAAAGGCACGAATCGATTGTCTGCCGTTGCTCTGATGGAGAGGGAGGGGCCTGATGACATGTACCCAGAACCCTCCGTGACACTGTTTTTGCATCATCAGGCATTGGGATCTCAACCCAGAATTCCAATGGGCGGTGGAAATTGCGGGAACTGTGGGATAGCTACCCACAGTGCAACGCTCCGGAAGTCGACGCTAGCCTCGGTACTGTGTCCACGGACAATGCACTTAGAGCATTTTATGTGGGGACACACACAATTGACTGTATAAAACCGATTTCTATAAAACCAGCTTCTATAAATTCAACCTAATTTCATAGTGTAGACATACCCTTAGAGTTCATGGACATGCTGACTGCAACACTTCTCTTCTGAAACTGACGTTGCCTTGGGCCTGTTAGGTGTTTGTGTAGTGGTGTAGACGTGAAGGTATGTACTGATGACCAGATCACAGCTCTGCGGGTGCCCTGAATTGGGACATGCACAAGGAACACTGCTGATGAAGCCTGGGCTCTTGTGGAATGAGTGATTAAGATGGCCGGAGCTGGGACATTCGCCTGCTCGTAGCAAGCTTGAATACAGGCGGTTATCCAGGACAAGATCCCTTGGGTTGACACAGGTAGCTCTCTCATTCTGTCTGCTATTGCTACAAAGAGTTGTGTAGATTTGTGGAAGGGTTTAGTCCTCTCAGTATAAAAGGCGAGGTCCCACCTAATGTCTAATGAGTAAAGCTGTCATTCCTCTGAGTTTGAGAGGTTTTGGGATGAAGACTGATAGGAAAATGGCATGTCTTGTTCCCTCCTGCGTCCAGATGCCAGAGCTGGCAGATGTCCCATTGGGGTTGGCAGGACCAGCAGAGAAAGAAGGTCCATAGCAGCTTGGGAAGACTCCAGGGTAAATGGCACTGTCAGGGTGCTGGCACCTAGGTGGTTTCCTGGTGTCAGCAGAAGATCAATGCCCTAGGCGGAGTTGATGGTGATGACATGGGCCAGGGAGCAGAAGAGTGGCCCAGCACGGGTCTCACTATGCTGCCTTCTCTCCACTTGTCTCTCTTCTGCACCAGCGAGCACACCTCTGTCAGTGCGCTGATTCTTGTGCTTCTTCCTCAGCACTGGAAATGGTGAATGGTGCAGGAAGAGCTCAGCGCTGGGGAAGTACTTCGCACTGACACTGAAGTACTCGGTGCCAAATCGGAGTGGCTCAGTTCTGAGACTGGTCTGAGGGTGGCTTCCACAAGGATAGCTTACAGCCTGATGTCCCTGTCCTTTTTAGTGCAGGGTCTGAAGTCCCAACAGATCTGGCACTTGTCCCTCACATGGGTTTCCCCCAATCACTTTAAGCATCTGGAGTGCGGGTCAGTCACAAGCATAGGTTTGCCACAGGAGGCACAAGGCTTGAAGCCCGGGCCATGCCAGGCCTCTGGGGCAAAGAAGTCCCTCAAGGATAGGAACTATCTATTTACACTAACTATAGACAATGAACTATGATTACTATGAACGAAGGAGTCTAAAAACACTGGAAAGGGTTGTTGCAGCAACCATCACAGGCGGTAAGAAGGAACTGAGAGGGTGCAGGGCTGGCAGCTCTCCTTACACTGGCACATAAGTGCACTTCCAGAGGGCACTAAATCTGGCCCAATGGATACCACTGAAGGAAAAATCTCTGGAAATGGTACATGCAGTGCACATACACACACAACATAGAATGGAAAAACCTCTCAACGGGATCTTCTATATTGCCATGATATCCTGGTCTTTTAATTATGTATTGAAAAGCCCTAACTGTGTTAATCGGTTTCATGACAATTCCCTAATCTTGCATTGCTTTGGCTGCCTTTTTCCTGTACTGCTATTGATCTGTATAGAACTATTCCTTTGATTACAATTCCTCTGGCATGTTTACATGCCTTATTGTTATACCAATAGAATAAAAACCAGCAGGATCTTATTAAGAGGGATAAGGCAAAGATGCCACATTTATTGTAAATATAATGATAAAGCAAAAGATAAAAGTAAATAACGTTGTTTGACTACTTATTCCTATCACTACTTATTCCTTACACACACACACATATATATAGATTCATTCACACAATCATTCATTCAAGTTCTGTATAGGTGTTATAGTTACCAGCCTAGAAGTTGCTCATGCCAAGTTACTGGCCAGGTATCTTGGTCATGAGGATGGAGTTCAGTCTGTGTCAGGTGCACCTGATGCTCCTGGAGGCCGGCAGCAGAACCAGAGACTCTCAGTCTTGAGAGTCCATTCTTATAGGAATTAATTCCTATGTTAGTCTATGGGAGCTGTTTCATTCTGCTGGTGGCTCCAAACTGTTTAAAGTTTGTGTTTCTCATCCTTCCAGGTGATGGGGTGGATCCCAGTTTACCCTCCGGGGGTTGTCTGGTCATCCACTTGACACATTCTTCGGCCGATGGATACTTCCTTTCTAGGCTGGCACCTCCCTAACCATTCATGTACATCAAGCATTCATCAACATACATTCCATATCTTAACCATATTTTAATTTGCTGTCTCCACCACTTTCGGAGTGTGTGCTAATTCATTTGAGACTCCCGGCCCTTTAATCACAGAGGGTGGGTGTCTGTTCTTAGGAGCCTAGTTGCTGTTACAATGAAGTGAAAGTCACTTAACGGCTTATAGCGTTTGTTTACATTGTATCAATTACTTCAAGAACAAAGTCAATTAACTTGTTTGTAAGTTTTACATAGGGATAAAGTATCTTTTACAGGACAGATACAATCAATGGTTTCTACAGACAGTAGCTTACAAGTTTTAACAGAAGACCCAAGAGATTTTTGTACTTGGTGAAACTTGGATTTTAAAGTGTGGGGGACAAATTATGAGGGGGTCACTGTCACTTGGGGGAATCGCTGTTAGTACCTTCTTTAATATCCCTACATTATTCCTTTGTGTTATAAATAGTAAAAGTGCAAACACCCAGAAAAATTTATCTGATTATTTCTGATGCCCTGAATTTAGTATGTTCAGTTTGGGTGATGTCCTTGCATCCTTTATCTTCTTGAAATGTAAAACATTCAAGTGGACTACACATGGGATTAGGAGTGACAGAGTTCCAAATTTTATAGCGGCCTCATAAAAGTGTCTTTAATTATCCCAGGTCTCAGTCTCTCCATCTGGGAAATAGGGATAATACTAACCTAGCTCATATGAATATTGTATTAGTTACTGCCTGCAGTGCTTGTGATTACAAAAGCACAAAGTATCATCCACTCTAAAAAACCCATCCTTCATAATTACTCCATTACATCGAAGTTGCTGTCTGTTAAGTGCAATGATGTAATGTCAAACTTGTGTCCTCTAGAAAGTACTCAGATATCACACGTAGGTATGAACACTCATACCACAGTGATGAATACAGTATAAATAGACAGAGAGCAATATAAGTAGTACTTGGGAGCAGATCCAGAAGTAGAGCACTGAGTTTTATTATTATTAATTATTATTATTAAGTCTTATAGTCTAATGGGGGGGGGGAAACATTAAATAAACCTCAGCAAGTGTATATTAAAATAACATTCCAAGCACCCCTGCCCTCCAGAAAATAAAGAGAAGAGACAAAGAATGCACTCATTATAGGTTAGTAATCTGAGATGACATTTATTCATTCTCACTACTCCCCAAACACTTAACAATATGAACTCTCAGACAGACTTTGCAGTAGAATTCCAAGCTACCTTATCAACACAGTTTAACTGGAAAATACTGATGAAAAGGGGGAAAGACGACAAAACTAAACTCCCTTCCAGCGCTACTAATCAAATGGTTGCTGCTGATTATTCTAAATATTGCAGGCAAAAGTAATCTGTGAGGAATTAAACTAGAGGAAAAAAAGGGTTTCCTCTTTCATAGACATTTCATAGACACAGTTTAAGGGTCCGGGTGACCAGACAGCAAGTGTGAAAAATCGGGACGGGGGGGGGGGGGTAATAGGATCCTATATAAGAAAGAGACCCAAAAATCGGGACTGTCCCTATAAAATCGGGACATCTGGTCACCCTATGTCCAATCCTGCAACCACTTATGGACATGAGAGTTCTGTTTGGTGAAAGTTCAAGAAGTCATCAGCCTCCTCAGTGGTAATGTCAGACTTTCATTTCCAGGCAGGATTTAATTGCCCATTCAGGTGTTTTTTCAGGGGTAGCAGGAAAGATTATTTGCCTAAAAAAAAATCTGTATGCAGTGTTGTTGTAGCTGTATTGGTCCCAGGATTGGTGAGAAAGACAAGCTTTCAATCTTACACAGAGCTCTTCTTCAGGCCAGACTTCACCCACCCTGTGTTGCTACATAAAGTCTATCATTTTTGGACATCATTGGCTAGGGTGACCAGATGTCCAGATATGATCGGGACCATCACGATATTAGGGGCTTTGTCTTATATACTTATATAGATACTACAACGATGAGTGACAGACATGCCTATAACTAAATAATACCCTTGAGAATTAAGTCTCAGCCTCTGTTTGTTATATATAAGCAGTTTTTCCCATAGCTGCTACACCAAAGTCTTTCAACCAGTCCAGAACTGAGGGGGGAAGAAGAAGGGAATCTAGAGTCACTGTTGTGTAATATAATCCTGTGCTTCACAAGTCACAATGAAACATATACAACTTTCCATTTAATATTTTTGTAGTTATGTCCACATGCACAAGGGTTCTCAAATTTTCAAATTTTCCTTATTAGGATCCCCTCTTCCACTGTTCAAATAGTTCCAAAACACCTTTTATACATAAACAGTTCAAGGCACTGGGCCAATTTAACCAAGCTGGCTCAACTAGCTAAGATAACTGCACTAAGATTCCCTGGCCAGGAAGGTGTCTAAGTTCTTGTGTATTTTTCTTTCTTCCCTGTGGGGAATGGTCTCAATCTCTCTCTTATGAGATGACTGATGCTCTTCATATTATTGCTGATATATTTATTTGTTAAGCAAGAAATACAAAGTTACAAATGTTGAAATAAGGGAGGAAATAAACATGAAAAACCCACAGAAGCAGGCACTGTCTATAAGTGGTGGGGCAACACCTTTGTTCATAGCAGAACCTGATACAGGTGGTTATCCATAAGGAGATCCTCTGAGAAAAAACTGGCAGACTTTTTATCCTCTCCACCACTGTGACGAAGAGTTGTCTAGTTCTTTTGATGCAGAAGGCCAAGGCCCATCTAACATCCAGAATACGTAACCTACGTTCCCTTTGCTTGGTTTGTGAGCTTTTGGAAAGAACACCAGAAGAAATATGTCCTGAGTATTGTGGAACTGCAACACCACCTTTGGTAAGATTTCTGATTAGTCAGCACTCTAATCTCAGAGACTCTTCAAGCTGAAGTAATTGCCACGAGGAAGGAGACCTTCCATGAGAGGCGCAGAAGAGGACAAGAAGCTAACGGCTCCAAGGGGGGCCCCGTGAGCTTTTCAGGTCCCAAGGTGGGATAGGGTCATGAACTGGAGGGTAAAGCCTCTCCAGACCTTTTAGGAACCTGACTGTCATGTCATGAGAGAAGACTGATTTACCCTGGACTGGAGGGTGGAAGGCCGAGATGGCCGACAGGTGAACCTTAATTGACAAGAGGGCCAGGCCTTAGTGCTTGAGATGTAGCAGGTAGTCCAAGATGGATTGTAGTAAGGCCCAGGAAGGAGAAAGGTTCTGGTTTGAGGCCCAGAATATAAAGTGCTTCCATTTGGCTAGGTAGGTCGCGCTGGTGGAGGGCTTTCTGCTATCCATCAGGACTTGCTGAACTTGCACCGAGCATGCTTGTTCCTCCGCATTCAACCAGGCAGCAGCCATGCCATCAGGGACACTTGGTTCAGGTGCAGCAGACAGCCCTGGTTCTGTGAGAATAAGTCTGGCCAGAGAAGCTCTAATGGGATCACTATCGAAAACTCTAACAGCGTGCCAAAACAGTGTTCACGTGGCCACACCTGAGCTATCAGGATTACCTTCACCCTGTCCCGCTTGATCTTCAAGAGGACCTTGTGAACCAGTGGTACCGGCGGGAAGATGTATAGTAGTGTCTCCGTCCACGGAAGTAAGAAGGTATCAGATAGGGAACCTCTGGAGACCCCGTGGATTGAGCAGAACTGCTGACACTTTCTGTTCTGCTTGGACACAAACAGGTCCCCTTGGGGAGTCCCCCACCTCTGCAAGATCATGCTGACCACCTCTGGGTGGAGTGACCACTCAGGGTGAGACAAGGAGAACCTACTGAGGAGATCTGCCAGTACATTCCTGGCCCCTGGGAGGTGCGAAGCCATAAGATGAATGGTATACTGTACACAGAAGTCCCATAACCGGGGAGTCTCTTGGCACAGGGCTGACGAGCAAGCTCTGCTTTGCCTATTGATGTAGAACATCACGGCAGTATTGTCCATCAGGATTTGAACCACTCTGCCCATCAGGCAGGGAAGAAACTCCTAGCAAGCCAAGCATATGGCCTTGAGTTCCCTGACATTTATATGGAGGGAATGATCTTTCTATGACCAGAGACCTTGGGTACTGAGGTCGTCGAGGTGGGCTACCCACCCCAGATCCGAAGCACCAGAGACCAACGTTACCGATGGAGATGGGATCACAAAGGGAATTCCTTCCTGGCTTGGGGGACAGACCCTCTATTGGTGCTGGAATGACAGGATGTGTGATGGGACTGTGACCACCGGGTCCAAATTGTGCCTGCTGGGAGCGTAAACTCATGCCAGCTACGTCTGCAGGGGTCCGAGGCGTAGATGCGCACGACAGCCCACGTGAGTACATGCTGCCATATGGCCCAGCAGCTTGAGGCATACCTGGTTGGTCGGGAGGAGATGGGCTCTGATATGCGTGATGAGGTCCGATGTGGCTCAGAACCAGGACTCTGGCAGCAAGGCCCTGGCATGGGTCGAATCGAGTACTGCTCCTATGAACTCTATCCACTGAACAGGGTTCAGAATTGATTTCTGCTAGTTTATAAGCAGGCCCAGGATCCCCACAGGTGGCCTGCATCAGATTGAGACTGCTTAGAACCTAGACTTGTGCTCTGCCTCTGACAAGCTAGTCATCGAGGTATGGGTAGATCTGCACCCCTCAACGTCTCAGGTAAGTGGCCTCTAGTGCCATATGCTTTGTGAAGACCCTCGGAGCAGATGAAAGGCCAAAGGGCAGTGCCGTGAATTTGTAATGGCTTTGGCCCACTACAAAATTGGAGGAATCTCCTATGTCTGTGGAAAATAGAAATATGGAAATAGGTGTCCTTTAAGTCAAGGGCAGCAGACCAATATCCTGGATCCAGTGAAGGGATGATGGGGGCCAAGGAGACCACGTGGAACTTCAACTTGAGATATTTGTTGAGGCGAATCAGCAGGTGTTGCTGGGGAGATATAACTATAACATATCAGACTCTATGGGTAAATTTAAGGACTCCCTGCCACAAAAACTCAGACAGAAGTTTGTGTCCATCCTGGAGGAGGGCAAAACAATGATCAGAACCTCTCTACAGATGGTGTTGAATGTTGCTGATTTGGCAGCCAGATAGATGGCCTCTGCTGTGTCCATGAGACCTAGCTCGTGGCTGCAATCCTCCGGGCTGTCCCAAGAATTGCAGCAGTCTATCCAGGACCTTCCATTCAAGGGCAATGCTCTATAACAGACTATTGGCCTGAAAGATTCCCATGCCGTACTTCGCTCCTTGCGCCTGTACACGCCTCAGGCCTCCAGAAAATGTTCCTGGCCACTTCCACTGCCTAGATTCTCCGCGTCACAGCTCCTACAAGGGAGTCAGAGGTAATCCCTAGAAGGGAACAGGGCCCTTGGTGGAGAAGCTGCCCCTTGCCACTCCAGAGAGGGCAGGTGGCCCAGCACAAGTTCTTTGCTTGCCACCCATTTCTTGTCCTTGACCAGCACCAGGTAGTGCCCTTGCTGTTTCCTATGCTGCTTTCTTGGCACCGGTGAAGGCGAATGGTGCTGGGGTAAGCCTGGTGCCAGTGGAGCACTCCGTACTGACACAGACGTGCTCAGTGCAGAGAGAGAATGGAATGGTTCCGAGGCTAGTCTAAGAGCCACCTCCATCAAGAGAGCTTTCACAAGGATGTCCCTGGCCTTTTGAGTTCTTGGCCTGAAGTTCTTACAAATTCTTTAACATGCATCTCCCTCAGACACTTCAGACAGTTTCCATGGGAGTCTCTGACCGTCATAGGCTTGTGACAAGCAGAACACAGTTTGAAGCCCAGGGAGAGGGGCATGCCTGTCCCTGGGACAACGTCCCTCAGGGGACCACTATCTTACTCTATCTCAGCTAACTCTAACACTATGAATAACTATATACAAGAATCAAATTCCAGCAACCATAATGGGCAGTAAGAAGGAATTGAGAGGGCACAGGGCTGGCGGTGCCTCAAATACTGGCGCAAGAGCAGGGAACTCCAGGGGGGCACCAGAGCCGACCCTACGGATTCCACTAAGGTAAAAATCTCTGGCAGCCGTGCACATGGGTGCGCACACACCTAATATAGAATGAACATGAGCAAGCACTCTTAAGAGGAATGCAGCTTTCTGAAACGGGGGACAGAGGACAGGAAGCAAGAGACTCAAATGGAGGCCCCATTAAAGCTGCTGAAACTGTGTTCAGATTCCATAAGGGGACTGGGTCTTGGGCTGGAGGATGCAGGCGGAGATGTTCTTTCAGAAATCTCATCAGCATGGCATTGGAGAAAACCGATTTTCCTTCGATATGCGGATGAAACCCTGATATCACTGCCAAATGCACGCTTAAAGATCTGAGTGCTAAGCCAGATTCCTGAAGGTGTAGCAAGTACTCCAAGATGTCCTGGATGGAAGTCTCCACTGGAGAGGTCCCCCAGCCAAGGACCACATGGAAAACTTCACCCAGTAGGCTGTTCCAGTGGAAGGCTTCCTACTGTTAAATAGCATCTGTTGGACACCCTCTGAGCAATGCTCTTCCTCCTCATTCAGTCATGCTGTAGCCATGCTGTAAGTGCAGGGAACCGATTGCCAGATGCAGGGTGCAGCTGCGGTCCTGTGTGAGGAGCTCGGGAAGGGGAGGAAGCGGCATGGGAGGCTGAACTGAGAGTGAGGAGGTCTGAGAACAGCACTGCCTCGGCCACGAGGTGGGGGGTGGGGAAGATCAGAATCAGCCTGGCTCAATCCGCCTTAAGCTTGGCGACAACATGGGGAACGATCAGGATAGGAGGGAATGCGTACCGCGGAGTCGACAGCCACTTGCAGTGGAAAGCGCTGGAGAGAGTGCCTGGGCTGAGACCCTCCCAAGAGCACAAATAGACACTTCCTGTTTTCCCTCATCACAAAGAGGTTGATCACAGGGATCCCCCATGTTGCAAAAAACATCCAAGGGATCTCTGCCCTTAGGGCCTATTCATGGCTTGGGAAGAAAACTCTGATGAGATGACTGTGAGACAGTTCTGGACCCATGGTAAAGTGGACAGCTATTGGGGTCATGGCCTCTTTGATGCAGAACTGCCAAAGGTTGATCACCTCCAGGTAGTGGTCTGGATTGAGCTCCTCCTTGTTTGTTCACTTAGTACATGATGTGGTATTGTTGGTGAGTATGTGAACCACTGAATGTCTGTTGTGCCTTCCAGGTCCATACCATGCATTGTGGATAGCTCAAAGGTCCAGCATGTTGATGTGGAGTGAGGCTTTCCATTCCGACCATAAGCCCTGCCACCTCAACAAGTCCAGATGGCTTCCCAACCCAGAAGGGATGTGTTGGTGACCAGTGACTTGGTCAGAGAGGGCTATGCGATGAATACTCCTTGGCATACATTGCATGGGAATTCCCACCAGTGCAAGGACTCCAGGATTGATGGAAGAAGGCAAACCAACCTGTCTAGAGAATGCAGGGCAGGGCAGTAAACCATTCTGAGCCACATCTGAAGAGGGTGAAGATGCAATCAGGTGAGTTGGACCACTGGGTGCAAGTGGACAACAGGCTCAATACACATAGATTTTTGTGGACTCTTGTGATTGCAAATTGAGGCACAGCTGTCAAATTGCCTGGAAGCAATCAGTCGGCAGGAACACTATCGACTTCGTGGAATCTAACAGGGCCCCAATGAACTCTAATTGCTGAGTGGAAGGCAAGGTCGACTTCACAGTGTTTAGGATGAGTCCCAAGTGGTTGAGTTTGGGAAAGCCGACAGGTGCAGAGGAGCACGTGGTTCAGACAGAGATAACCCTTAGGAGAGGATCTATTAATGGAGATTCTCTATGTCCTAGTAAGGAGGAGAAGATGGAAGATGATAAAATACAGGTACAATCTGATGAGAAACAGTCAAAGGAAAGCAACAAAGAGTGCATCTGACGAAGTGGGTATTCATCCACGAAAGCTTATGCTCCAATATGTCTGTTAGTCTATAAGGTGCCAGATCCAGACTAACACGGCTACCCCTCTGATACCAATCAAATGAAAAAAAGTCCTATTCAATTACATCATGTAATGGCAGACAGCTAAAAAGTGACAAGTTTTTAAAGTGCTTATCAATGCTAAAAGTCTAAATAATAAGATGGGTGAACTAGAGTGCCTCATTTTAAATGAGGATATTGATATAATATTGATATTGATATAGGTATCACAGAAACTTGGTGGAATGAGGATAATCAATGGGACACAGTAATACCAGGATACAAAATGTATCAGGACAGAACAGGTCATGGTGGTGGGGAAGTGGCACTATATGTGAAAGAAAGCATAGAATCAAATGAACCAAAAATCTTAAAGGAACCAAACTGTAACATAAAATCTCTATGGATAGTAACTTAATGCTCTAATAATAAGAATATAGCAGTAGGGATATATTACTGACCGCCTGACCAGGATGGTGATAGTGACTGTGAAATGCTCAGGGAGATTAGAGAGGCTATTAAAATGAAAAACTCAATAATATGGAATTTCAACTACCATCATACTGACTGGGTACCACCACCATGTCACCTCAGGACACGATGCAGTGATAAAGTTTCTTGACACCTTTAATTACTGCTTCTTGGAGCAGCTAGTCCTGGAACCCACAAGAGGAGAGGCAATTCTTGAAGTGGAGCACAGGATCTGGTCCAAGAGGTGAATATAATTGGACTGCTTGGTAATAGTGACCATAATATAAATTTAACATCCCTGTGGTGGGGAAAACCCCACAGCAGCCCAAAACTGTTGCATTTAATTTCAGAAATAGGAACTACACAAAAATGAGGAGGTTAGTTAAACGGAAATTAAAACGTACAGTGCCAAAAGTGGAATCCCTGCAAGCTGCATGTAAACTTTTCAAAGACATAATAACAGAAGCTCAACTTAAATGTATACCCCAAATTAAAAAAGCAGAGAACCAAAAAAGTGCCACCGTGGCTAAACAACAAAGTAAAGAAGCAGTGACAGGCAAAAAGGCAAGTGGAGGTTAAATCCTAGTGAGGAAAATAGAAAGGAGCATAAACTCTGGCAAATGAAGTGTAAAAATTGTAATTAGGAAGGCCAAAAAAGAATTTGAAGAACAGCTAGTCAAAGACTCAAAAAGTAAATACATCAGAAGCAGGAAGCCTGCTAAACAACCAGTGAGGCCACTGGACAATCGAGATGCTAAAGGAGTACTTAAGGATGATAAGGCCATTGTGGAGAAACTAAATGAATTCTTTGCATTGGTCTTCATGGCTGAGGATGTGAGGGACATTCCCAAACCTGAGCCATTCTTTTTAGGTGACAAATCTGAGGAACTGACTCAGATTGAGGTGTCAGAGGTGATTTTGGAACAAATTGATAAACTAAATAGTAGTAAATCACCAGGACCAGATGGTAATCACCCAAGAGTTCTGCAGGAACTCAAACGTGAAATTGCGGAACTACTAACTGTAGTCTGTAACCTATCATTTACATCAGCTTCTGTACCAAATGACTGGAGGATAGCTGATGTGACACCAATTTTTTAAAAGTGCTCCAGAGGTTGGCAATTACAGGCCAGTAAGCCTGAGTTCAGTACCGGGCAAACTGGTTGAAATTATAGTAAAGAACAAAATTGTCAGACACACAGATGAACACAATTTGTTGGAAAATAGTCATCATGGTTTTTGTAAAGGGAAATCATGCCTCACCAATCTACTAGATTTCTTTGAGAGGGTCAGCAAGCAGGTGGACAAGGGGGATCCAGTGGATATAGTGTCCTTAGATTTTCAGAAAGCCTTTGATAAGGTCCCTCACCAAAGGCTCTTAAGCAAAGTAAGTTGTCATGGGATAAGAAAGTCCTCTCATGGATTGGTAACTGGTTAAAAGATAGGAAAGAAACAGTTTTCAGAATGGAGAGAGGTAAATAATGGTCTCCCCCCAGGGGTCTGTTCTGGGACCAGTCCTATTCAACATATTCATAAATGATCTGCAAAAAGGGGTAAAGAGTGAGGTGACCCAAAATTGGCAGAAGATACAAAATTATTCAAGTTAAAGTCCCAGGCAGACTGCGAAGAACTACAAAAGGATCTCTCAAAATTGGATGACTGGGCAACAAAATGGCAGATGAAATTCAATGTTGATAAATGCAAAGTAATGCACATTGGAAAACATAATCCCAACTATACATCTAAAATGATGGGGTCTAAATTAGCGGTTACCACTCAAGAAAGAGATCTTGGAGTCATTGTGGATAGTTCTCTGAAAACATCCACTTAATGTGCAGTGGTGGTCAAAAGTGAACAGAATGTTGGGAATCATTAAAAAAGGGATAGATAATAAGACAGAAAATATCATATTGTCTCTATATAAATACATGGTATGCCCACATCTTGAATACTGAGTGCAGATGTGGTCGCCTCATCTCAAAAAAGAAATATTGGAATTGGAAAAGGTTCAGAAAAGGGCAACAAAAATTATTAGATGATGGAATGTCTTCAGTATGAGGCAAATTAATAAGAAGGGGACTTTTCAGCTTGGAAAAGAGACTACTAAGGGGGATATGATTGAAGTCACATCAATCATGATTTTAAAGAAGGAAGTGTTACTTACTCCTTCTCATAACACAAGAACTAGGGGTCACCAAATGAAATTAATAAGCAGCAGGTTTAAAACAAACAAAGGAAGTATTTCTTCACATAATGCAGTTAACCTGTGGAACTCCTTGCCAGAGGATGTTGTGAAGGCCAAGACTAACAGAGTTGCAAAAAGAACTAGATAAATTCATGGAGGATAGGTCCCTCAATGGCTATTAGCAGAGGTGGTGTCCCTAGCCTCTGTTTGCCAGAAGCTGGGAATGGGCGACAGGAGATGGATCACTTGATGATTACTTGTTCTGTTCATTCCCTCTGGGGCACCTGGAATTGGCCTCTGTCGGAAAACAGGATACTCGGCTAGATGGCTCTTTGGTCTGACCCAGTATGGCCATTCTTATGTTCTTATGAGTAAACTTGGCATGGTGTCGATATAGGTGACAACCTTCTCTCTGGAGATGCCCTTCAGCAACCAATCGTTGACATGGGGAAGATATGGATCCCCTGCCTCCTGAGGTACACCATGACCACTGCCACGCATTTGGTGAAAAGTCGGGCGGGGGGGGGAGCAAGGGGGGAGAGAAGAGAGGCCAAATTGGAGAATCACATTGTGAAAGTGGCGGTCTCTTACCATGAAGTGAAGAAACTTCCTGTGACTTTGTAGAATGTACATGGAAGTAAGCGTCATGAAGGTTCAGAGCAGTGAACCAGTCATTCTGAGATGAAGCAGGGAGGACAGCTGATAAGACTGATCATGTGGAGCCTCATGTATTCGATGCATTTGCTGAGTCCGTGGAGGTCAAGGATGGGCCTCATCCTGCCCTTGGATTTTTGTATCAGGAAATACTGGGAGTAGAAGCCACTATCTCAGTGTTCACTCAGAACCTCCTTCATCACTCCCAATGCACCAGAGAGCTGACCTGCTTGAAGAGTAGTGTCTCGTGAGAGGGGTCTCTGAAGAGGGACAGAGATGGGAGTGGGGAAGGGGCATTGGGCATAACCCAATTTGACAGTGTGTAGGACCCAGCTGTGGGACACAATAGAGACTCAGGCATTGTAAAAACAGGCTAGCCTGTCCCCAAAGGAATGGGGAGGGGAGGGAGAACAACAAGTGGAACAGTGCTCTGGATTACCGAGTCAAAATGGGTGCTTAGCAGGTGCCAAAGGAAAGTCCACAGCACAGCCAGGCCAGGCCACAAACTTGAATGCTTCCTCTTGTGAGACCTCTCTCTCTCCTTGGGGTAGTCTTGCTGTCTCGGGGAAGGAATGCACCAAAAGGTGTTGCGGCCTGTATGGCTGTTTTTGCTGTGCCCCGTAGTAGAGTGTAGCTTTCAAATCATTAAAGGAATGCAAGGTTTCATCAGTCTTGTCCGAAAACAAGGTTTGGCCATCGAACAGCATGTCATCAATTGCTTGCTGGACATCCAGTGTGATTCCTGAGTTCTGGAGCCAGGAAGCTGCCCTTATAGTAATTGCTGATTCGTGATCCTCATCTGGAGTCAAGAGGAGGTATACATCTTCCTGCCCAAAAAGTCCAAACACTTTGAGTCTCTGTCCTTGGGGGAGGACTTGAACCTGACCTGCTGGATTCAGTTGTTCACTCCCAGGACCACCAGGGAGTTTGGGGCTGGATGGAAATAAAACCCCTGATATCCCTGTACAGGTACAAAATAGCGCTTCTCCAAGTGGTTGACCACTGACACATCCCAAGGAGCCATCACAGGCTCAAGGAGCACCTCATTAATTAGAAGGGAAACTCTTCAAGGAGAGAGGGCTGGAGAATGTCTACAAGTTTATGGGTATTCTCCTGCAGAAATTTCACCTGAATATCAAGAGACAAGGCCACCCAACATACAAGGTCCTGGTACACCTTGAAGTCCTCTGGGATAGAAGAGGAGGATGAACCAGGCAACACCACATCGTCCTGGGATGAAGACAAAGCTGTTGGCTGGGCCAAAGGCAGAGCCTGCTCCTGAGGCAGCATCTCTGGACAGGAAAACTCCAGCAGCTCCATAGGAAAGGAAATCGCAGGTGTCTGGACTTGCATCTGATCCGCAGCCACCAATACCACATGAGCAGGTGATCATGCTTTTGACTTGGATGATGAGCAAAACCTCTGGGAGCAAGGAGCTTCCCAATGAGACCAAGGGGGCCACTGGTATGGGTAAGGCAGTGGTGGCCAATAGGTGTCATGCCAGGGACCTCCATCCCGGCCTTGGGATGCATGCCAATCCTGGTAGCCATACCGGTGGCCTTTGGACCTCTTCCAGTGAAGTGGAGTGGGAGGATGAGGATCACGACTCTGAAGCTGAGGTGTCTTGGGACCTCAGAGACATGGGAGGAGTGACTGCAGACAGAGCCAACTGGTGATCCGACTCATTTGTGGGCCCAGAACAAGGTCACAATCGGTGCTCTTGAGGTAGTCAGCACCAGGGGTGCCAAAATTCTGGTGCCACTGTACTGGAGCCTCCGCATACCTAAACGTTGAGGGTAGCAACAACCTCCACTGAACCATCGGTGGTGTCGATTGCATCAGTGCCAAGGGAGGGCCTAGCACCGAAGAACCTTGTACTGTCCCCAGTTCTGTGTCCATACCAACCCCTGGGAGGGGTGCTGCCTAGTGCAGTGCCAAAGGGCCATCGCAGTTGCCAGTCTTGCAAAGTCTTGGACCAGCAGCGAAGATGGAACTGAAAGGCAGAGTAGAGGTCTGCTGCAACATGGTATGCTGACATCACAGATACTGTCGGTACCAGACTCGATGGATGCCCGGAAGCCAAAACCAGAGTCAACAGTACAGAGTGTCTGCCCTTCCTAGCCTGTACCGAGGAAGGGTCAGAGGCGCCCGTGTGTTGGAGCCAGCACCAAAGTTGCCCTGGGACCTGGAGCACTCACTATCAGTCTTATGTGACCTCTTCTTTGGCACTGATAACGGAGAACAATTCCTGTACCTCTTTGGAGAAGGTCCCATCCGGAAATGGGAGGCAGCAACACTTTCAGACCCCGAGAGGTTATCTGCGGCCCAAGGAAGGCCTGGGTACTGGGTCATGCCTCACGGCCAGCTCAGAAAGATGCTACTTAAGGCAAAAGTCCCATGCCACCTGAGCCCTCTTTCTGAACAACCTACAGATCTAACAGCACTCTTTAAGGTGGGCTTCGCCAAGGCACAGCAGGCACTGTGTGTGTGTGGAGTCACTGTTGGGAATTGTCACACCTCACAAAGGGCAAGGCTTGAACCTTGGAGAAGGTATCATCGGGGAGCACCTCTGCTACTACTATACTATATCCTGTAACTTTTACTCTAATACTATTAACTATGTACAATAAAACTAGGCTCAGGACGTAAATTGTGAGGTTGTGAAGCAACAACCATACAGGGCTCCAACTACAGCAGATGTGTGGTTAGAAGGAACTGAGTGGAGGTTGTGGCGGTCCCACCTCATATAGCCAGGGGAGGGGCTACAGGCATGAGTGCTGCCCCTCTACGGGCACTGCTAGGAAAAAGTCTCCATCTCTGGCTTGCGGAGCACATACATGTCTATATCTACTCTAAGAAGAATGTGGCTTGTGGTAGTAATGTGGCTATGATTCCCCTTTGGTCCATCTTGAGAAGCAGCACTTGACAGTGATTAACTTAAAAAAAAAAATCAGTGTTTACCTACCATTACCACACAAGTGTAGATACTGCAGTTACTTCCCTCTAATAATTTGAGTAGGAAATAAATAATTGCAGTATCTCAGATACCAGCATAACTTGGTAAATGTTTATTATTATTTTTAGATAGGCACCGCTCTACCTCCATACAATAAACATAAGAACGGCCAGATTGGGTCACACCAAAGGTTCATCTAGCCCAGTATCCTGTTTTCCAACAGTGGCCAATGCCAGATGCCCCCGAGGGAATGAACAGAATACGTAATCAAGTGATCCATCTCCTGTCGCCCATTCCCAGCTTTTGGCAAACAGAGGCTAGGGACACCATCCCTGTCCATCCTGGCTAGTAGCCATTGATGGACCTATCCTCCATGAATTTATCCAGTTCTTTTTTGAACCCTGTTATAGTCTTGGCCTTCACATTGTCTGGCAAAGAGTTACACAGGTTAACTGTGTGTGAAAAAACACTTCCTTTTGTTTTACACCTGCTGCATATTAACTAGGTGACCCCTCGTTCATGTGTTATGAGTAAACAACACTGCCTTATTTACTTTCTCCACACCAATCATGATTTTATAGACCTCAATCATATCCCCCCTTAGTTGTCTTTTCCAAGTTGAAAAGTCCCAGTCTTATTAATCTCTCCTCATACGGAAGCCATTCCATACCCCTAATTGTTTTAATTGCCCCTTTCTGAGCCTTTTCCAATTTCAATATATCTTTTTTAAGATGGGGCAATATCTGCACGCAGTATTCAAGATGTGGACGTAGCAGGGATTTATATAGAGGCAATATGATATTTTCTGTCTTATCTATCCCTTTCTTAATGATTCCCAACATTCTATTAGCTTTTTTGACTGCCGCTGCACACCAGGCTAAACTTTTAATCAAGCATGATGTCCCCTACTAATAACAGAGGGCAGTTTCAGGCAAACACCTGCCCAGAGGCTGGGTTGGAGGTAGTTTGTTTTGAGGGATTGTCCTTTTTTTGTTTAAAATACTGCATTGTAATTATGTCCGCATGTTTGTAGATGGATAACAGAACTCATTTTAGAAATAATGACACAAGTTGAGTTTTTTATATCTAGTTTTGTTGTTGGCACTTTCATTCTTCATGTCATTTCAGTCCAGGACGACCTGAAACCTAAGAAGGAAATGTAGGACTTGTAAAGTTGATTCATTTTCTGTCTGTTAAAACTTCAAAGTTCTCTCCCATTTTCTGTTTTTAAATGAACAAATGTAAAACTAAAATTTGGAGTACATTTCCCATTAACTAAATAGTAAATGTCACAGTTTAAAGTGGACATAACAAGCTCTTTCAAAAGCATTACCTGTGGCTGAATCCACAATCCACACGGATCCAAAATTCCCATTGACTTCGTTATGAATTTTTCATTACTGGAATTGCAGGATTTGACCTTTGAGGATCCAACATATTTTTCTTACTTCATACTGTGACTGGGGCTATTGGCATGAGAGGGCTTTCAATTGAAGTTTTCCCCTCAAAAGTCACTTCATGCATGGTGTCCACAAGAAGTTAGCCAACTGGCAAGGCGGGGCAGCATTTAGAGTATTGATGATTTAAATACTTTGAGTGTTTATTTTCTTCCTCCCTTCATATGCTGCTTTTCTTATATTGTGAGCTCCACAGCACAGGGACTCTTTGTATGCATCAATATGGACAGATCAGAGCATGATGTTATTGCAATACAATAACAGCAATAACCACAAATTCTTCAAAATTTAGCAATAGTGTTTGTGTCAAGATTCCTGATAACCAACGTTACCACAAAGTTAATATGCACTTTGGCCCAATCCTGCAAAGGCTGATGCATGCTTAAGCACATGAGTAGCTCCACTAAAGTCAAGAGAAGTACTTGTACACTTAAATGTAAACATATAGTAAGCCTTTCCAGGAATAGGGCCACAGTGTAGCAACATTTGCATTAGTTTTTTATTGTTTTATTCCGTATTTCATTTTATACGCTTAACCGAGATACCTGATTATTTTATTTTCATAGTTAAATCAAAACTATCAGATCCAGACAATACACTCTCCAATGCACTTCATGACAAGCTATCTGAAAACATTCACATATGAAGCAAGCAAAATGAGTTGTACTTCTTTAGTATGAACACAAATTTCTTAGGTGGGAAAGACACTTCGCCACACCAGAATACTATGAACAATTCTCTTCATCCTTGTCTCAGGATATTTCCATTATAGTATTGTTAGAAGAATATAATAAAAACCAGATTTGTTAGTTAGCTGCCCATGGCAGTTATAGATTGAATAAATGAACAAATTAGTGATTAGAGTAAGCAATGTCAGACCTCCAGCTTTTTTTCACATGGAAGTCAAAGATGAGCATGTTTTCCAACTACTATAACACTATTAAAAGAAAACCAAGTTATTTTGAGATCACCACCACTTTAGCAGCATGTTCACTTACAGAATAAGTCTGGGTATGCTGAAGTGTGATAAATAGGCTGTAAAGCAATTTAAAAAATAGTGATTAATCGCACGATAAAAAAATTAATCTCGATTAATAACACAATTGTGCTATTAAACAATAGAATACCATTTATTTAAATATTTTTGGATGTTTTCTACATTTTCAAATATATTGATTTCAATTACAACATAGAATACAAAGTGTACAGTGCTCACTTTATATTTTTGATTACGAATATTTGTACTGTAAAAAACAAAATAGTATTTTCCAATTCACCTAATACAAATACTGTAGTGCAATCTCTTTATCATAAAATACAAATACTGTAGTGCAATCTCTTTATCATAAAATACAAATACTGTAGTGCAATCTCTTTATCATAAAAGTTGAACTTACAAATGTAGAATTATGTACCAAAAAAATACTGCATTCAAAAACAAAACAATGTACAACTTTAGAGCCTACAAGTCCACTCAGTCCTACTTCAGCCAATCGCTCAGACAAACAAGTTTGGTTACAATTTGCAGGAGATAATCCTTCCCGCTTCTTGTTTAAAATGTCACCTGAAAGTGAGAACAGGCGTTCGCATGGGACTGTTGTAGCTGGTTTTGCAAGACATTTATGTGCCAGATGCGCTAACAATTCAGATATCCCTTCATGCTTCAAACCATTCCAGAGGACATGCATCCATGCTGATGGGTTCTGCTCGATAACGATCCAAAGTAGAGTGGATCGATGCATGTTCATTTTCATCATCTGAGTCAGATGCCAAAGAAGGTTGATTTTCTTTTGTGGTGGTTTGGGTTCTGTAGTTTATGCATCGGAGTTGCTCCTTTTAATTCTTCTGAAAGCATGCTCCACACCTCATCCCTGATTTTGGATGGCACTTCAGATTCTTAAACTTTGGGTTGAGTGCTATAGCTATCTTTAGAAATCTCAAATTGATACCTTCTTTGCATTTTGTCAAATCTGCAGTGAAAGTATTCCTAAAACAAACATGTGCTGGGTCATCATCCAAGACTGCTATATGACAGAATGCGGGAAAAGCAGAATGCGGGGAAAACAGAACAGGAGACATACAATTCTCTCCCAAGGAGTTCGGTCAGAAATTTAATTAATGCTTTTTTTTTTTGAAATGAGCATGGAAGCATGTCCTCTGGAACGGTGGCCGAAGCATGAAGGGGCATACAAATATTTAGCATATCTGGCACACAAATACCTTGCTACGTCCGCTACAAAAGTGCCATGTGACCGCCTGTTCTCACTGTTGGATGACATTGTAAATAAGAAGTAGGCAGCATTGTAAACAATGTAAATGTTAACAGACTTGTTTGTCTTAGAGATTGGCTGAACAAGAAGTAGGACCGAGGGAACTTGTAGTCTCTAAAGTTTCACATTGTTTTGTTTTTGAGTGCAGTTATGTAACAAAAAAAATCTACATTTATAAATTGGACTTTCATGATAAAGAGATCATACTACAGTACTTGTATGAGATGAATTGAAAAATACTATTTCGTTTATCATTTTTACAGTGCAAATATTTGTAATAAAAAACCAATATAAAGTGAGCACTGTACAAAACTTTGTATTCTGTGTGGTAATAGAAATTAATATATTTGAAAATGTAGAAATACATCCAAAAATGTTTAATAAATTTCAATGGGTAGTCTACTGTTTAACAGTGGGATTAATTGCGATCACATTTTTGAGTTAACCGCATGAGTTAACTGCGATTATTCGACAGCCCTGGTGATAAAACATATCTGGTGTCCACGTCACAGTCAGAGTTTAAGGCCAGAAAGGACCCCAGATCATCTAGTCTGCCACCAATCAGCAAGCACACACTAAACCCAACAACCAAAAGCAGATGAACTTATAATGGCATAATTCCTGAAAAAGCAGATGCCTAAACATCTGTATCTAAGGGAAAGAACGACCGATTTTACATTTGTGAGGTAATTGTATGGACTAAGGCTCTGTCCTGCAAAGACTTCTACACACACTTCACTTTACATAAACTGAGTAGTCCCATTGACTTCAATAAGGCTATTCACAGTACATTGTGAAGTATAAATATAAGTCACTGCAGAAACAGGGCCTATGAGAAGAAATGCAAGTTTTCCTACTGCACTATAAAGAGGAACTAAAATTGCTAGTTAATCAGGCGTTCAGGACAGAGATTGCATTCTACAAACAGATCTGACCAAAATAAAATAAAACAAAGCTTATAAAAGCAACTAAATGTTTTCTGGCCCAGTATCCGGGTCCTGCTAAGAGCCATTTATGAACATTATGGCTGCACTTTTTCCTGACTAAGTTCAGGGTTTGAAATTTATGTGAAATGCCTGTTTTAGAATCTCAACCTGGGAAACTGCTGGAAAGGATTAAGATCTCTTCTGAGAAAAATGGCCCTGATTTGTGTGACAGCCGGAAGATAAAATGGCTTCTGATTTGGACAACGATGAGATGCAGGTATCTGTATTCCAGACGAAAACTTCATCTATGGAATTACAACAGGCTTTGTATCTGAAATAACAAAATTGTCAACTTGTTATTCTCACCCTCTCCCACAACATTCTACTACAGTGTAAATATTTAATAGGGGCCAAAATTAATTATTATCTGTAACATCTTTATTAGAGAGTAACTGCTACCTAGTACTTCACCAGAAAGTATAAAGCCACTATTGGAAGTTGCAGATTTACCAAGATTGTCAAGCTGTTAAAATTGAGACAAACTGTCCAAGTGTATTTTTGCGGATGTAGCTAGGGATCGTCCATGAATTTATGGTTAAAATTCAAATCCTGATCACTTTTATTTTTTTAACTCCATCTGTAGTTCTTATCAGACTTGATTTCACACTTTCCAACCTCTAGAATAATGGATAAATTACAACTAAACTAAGGTGAAAGGTTGATGGCAGTTACAGGGCCAAATTCATCCCACTGTTTGGGACAGACGTGCCTATTCGGAGATTTTTGGTTTTGTATGTCACCAAAAGACCAAACCCTGAAGTCTTGGCATTGTCAATACACATATATAGGCAGCAAAAACAAAAATGAATATTTAAAATTTCACAAAAGCAAAGATAATCAAACTTTCTACCTTTTCAGCATAAATCCCTTCTGCACAAAATAGCAGTGTATCACACTGTTTTAGCAATCCTTTATTGAAGATAACAAGTTGGTTATGTTCACTGTATTGTATGAAACATCACAATATCATACTGGGAAGGTACTATCAGTACAGGGTTGGACCAGAGCGGACAGTCTGAACAATAAACCATTTTGCATTCTTCATTCCCAATCTTTTAACAACCCCAAAAACCCAGCAAAGGGACAAAAATCTGTTAACATCGTCATTTAGAACAATTTAACTTACAAGGCTAAAATCTAATGAATAAATAAAATATATTGTGGCAATAATCCTCTCTAGAACAAAAAACAAAACAAAACAAAAAAAATCAGATACACAATGAATCAAAATGATTGGGAAAGCTGCCCATAGGCACCAGTAAGTGAGTGTGTGTGTTTTTACAGACTCAGCATGGGGATAAAGTTACAGAAAAATAGCATGAATTCCATTTCACACAAAACCAGTTGATGACTGTCATTAGCTTAAACTACACACAAGGGCAATTACATCCTCGCTGAAACACAGTTTAAACAAATAGGAAAATGTTTACAAGGCATCCACAGCATGTAAAGCATGTACAGATGGATACATTCATTGTTTCCCCTCCCCAATAGCTTTTTTTTTTTTTTTTTTTTAGATAAATACTTTATTCTTCTCCGTTTTTAGCATCTACTGGACTCAATACATGCACGACTCAAAAGAATTCAGAAAAAAAATCAAAGTTATTGCAAAAATAGAATTAAACTAAGAATCTTCAAGTACCTTACATGACAGCCACTCTGTACCATGCCCATTGCTTATAAAATGAAAGGTCATTGAACCCATGAAAATATCTCTAATATTTTCTTAGATTTAAAATAGATAATTTTAACTGTATTTATAGTAATCTCAAAGTGATAAATTTGAGCTTTGAAAATAATGCAAACAATTAAAAATTATATCCATATTACACAAGACTTCTGTCTGTATCTGAAGCTGAAAAATTAGAGGAAACTATAGAAAACCACATGTAGAACAAAAATCACATTTTACATTATAATAAAGGCAAATTTTCAGCATTTTTAAAAAAACCTGCAGCAGTGAGTGAGATGTCAAATTAAGTTACATCTAACCATAAATTAATCAGTTTGGTTTTAAAACGTTTTTCTTCTAGCAAGAGTTTAAGGATGTGTTGTACACTTGCGTAAAATTCTTATTGGTTTTAGACGCCTAAAATCTTCTTCTATTATTGCCAAATACATTTATCATCAAGCAAACAGTAGGCAACGTATCACAATTTGGACACTGTAGGGAAACCTAACAGTCTGATAATACAGGTAAAACTGGGGTGGGGTGGGGGGTGGGGGGGGAGAGGAAATACAAATCCTATAGCATATTGCCCAACTGAAATTACTTCCAAGCCACAGAGCTGCGAAAGCCTTCCAACTTGGTAAAGTGAAATAAGTAACGTCTCATACAATTATTTGTACTCTTTCATGCTTATATGTTAAGTTTCGTTAAACCATAATGTATCTTCAGAGTACAACTACAATCCCATGCACCTCAGGTACATATATTGATTTGCTGAAAGAATCACTTTTTCCTTGGTTTTTAGGGCTAAAAGTTCAACAAAGATGGAGTCCGTATGCCTGAGGCTGGTAAAGATACTGTAATACAGGCAATGCTAAGAGTGGCAATATCAGAAAACACAAAAATAAACAAGTGATGGAAAACTCTAATATCTTTCTGCCCATTTCACAAAATGTTGGAAATCCACCAGAATTTTTCCCTTGTATTGAAGAAAACTGATTAAGTTTTTTCCCCCATTTTTTTCAGAATCAAAAGCATTTTAGTAGATTTGTAAGGCTACCATGGATCTTCTAGATCTCCAGCACCCTACAGGAAAAGAAGAGGAAAAATATTAATACTCACCAATACAAAAAACTACATCCATAATTAATTGAATTCTAACAACGTAATAAAGTGTAACACGAGGAAGTAAAAAATGAAAGGAATGGCCACGTTTTCTTTACTAATTTACACACATACACGAAATCACATTTTCCATATATATATATATATCTCTGTCCCCAGAATCTCTGGAATTCATCTCTGGAAGCAGCATGACTAACTGATTAAAAGTTTAGCTATGCTTTTCTCTTACAGAACATATTAATGCAATAAAAATAATGCACTGCAATGAATATAAATAAAAACCTAAACAAACCACCCAGTGTATTATTCCATCAATCCATCAGCTAATCACTACTTAAGAAAAAAAAAAATCTATAAAAATCTGTGAAATGCTAAGGAAGATTTCTGAACTCTTGAAAGATAATCCATATTTAGTAAGAGGCTCCCACAGGATCTTACTCACTAAGGTAGAGAACTTTTATTTATATCTTTGTTGGATGATAAAAGCTATAATTTTGTGCAAGTGCTTCAACAACTGCAACCAAAAATATAATAGGAACTGTGACAAAATACCTTTGTCACTGCTGACAATGGCATACTTTTGACAATGGCATTTCAGAAATAAACTACAGGCAGTTAGATTCACAGTAACATAGTAATACACTAATCTACTTGAATGTGTGTATGTGCATGTGTGTACACACAATGAAGAGGAATACAACACAAAATGTAGACTATAACCTAAAATACAACAGCATGTTTGCCTCATTTTTATTGTAGTGTTTAATTTAAAACTATGAAATACTGATAGAACACAGATTAGAGTTACGATAATAAAAACTCCCAGAATATTTGTAGGAATAGCTAGTTTAATAAACAGTGTCACGATCCTTGTTGTCTGTTGTTAACAGTAGCTAAAAGTATTTCCAAACCATGACTAGATAATTAGTATTTCAAATGAACTTCCAAAAAGCTTGAGGTAGCATAATATCAACAAAATTCCTTAAATAAAATCAATATGCATACAGATATTATTCCACATCATATTTTTTATTTGGATTTAAACAAATTTTTAGAGCTTCACACTAAGCACTCATTCTAAGTACATATTATTGTCTGATATACATTATGCTATAACCTATGGAATAGTGAAGGATACAGTTCTCTAGAAAATAAGTAAGATATTCACACTGAACAGAGGATACAGTCTAAATTGAAAGGACCATACATTGAGGGAAAAAAAGAGTGGCATAACAAATCCTAAAACAAGTGAATAATTATTTTTGTAACTATGATAATGTGAACTATATACTATTCAAACAAACATGCAATAGGTAGGATATTATGCTGTGAAATAATTCAATTCAGAAATGTGAACAAAAGGTGTATTTGATTAAGATGCCAATTAATATATGTAATGTAAAGTATTAAAATTCAGCCTTCACTAGGAATACGCTTACAACACAAAGAAAAACTTGCTTTTGCATCTGTCAAAAATTCCTATCACTGGTGTCACAGGGTTTTAAAAAAGTAAATCCTTAAGACTACCAACTACCAGTAATATAGATGTCCTGCTTCCTGCTACACAGAATATAAAATTTAATTACATTTTGTTTATTAATCCAAACTACAGTAAATAGTAACTTTTAAATTACTCAAAAAAGGATGACTTTTCATATAAAAAGTCTGTACATATAAATGTAGGTACAAACAAACTAACTTTCTAGAACTGATGCAACAATGTGCTGACATATGAATACATTAGAACAACTAGGTCAAGCTATCAAATCGGCTGTGTGCAACACAAAGACATTACACCTGTTTATCACTCATCTCATTTCTCCCTGAATCTTCATTAGAGCTCTGCATTTCAGCAAGATGATTCTCAGATTCTGTTTGCGTGTCTGCCACTGGGTCACTGGGTCCAGCAAGATTATCAGAAGTAGATGCTGTAGCTGGTTCAGCAGTGCACTCTTCTCCCTGTATTTTAGCTAGCCTGTAACTAGTCAGCATCTCCTCCAGAAGGTGGCGGTAGTTGCCCCTATGATTAATTCTCATTTGCCTGAGAGCTTCCACCAATTTCCCCTGTGTTCCACTTTCCTCGGGTTCGCCAGGGTCCTTTTTTTAAGATTCAAGACCCCAAAATCAGTAGTTAAACTAGGATATTTTAGAATGATACATATATTTTAAAATACATTATATAAAAAGTCATTTCTGATTGAGGAAAAGATCTGAGCTTTATGCCCTCCTATGCATATATAAAAATACCTCAAGTTAACAACATGCATCCTAAAATTAAGTTATTTGATTCATGTTTGTTTATTTTAGAATGGGCATTTAAGAAAATGCCTTGTATTTAAATTGTTTCTATTAAGACTTACAGTATTGACAAACATTTCAATCTACTTTATGTGAGGCACAAAGAACAATATCAAAAAGATGACCCCAGAATAAATCGGCCTTTAGTTCAAACTATGTCCTTTGATGCACATAGTTGTCTGGCAGTCATTGACTTCAGTGGAAGCCAAAGAGTGAAGAACGTGGCCATTTAAATTTACACTAACTACTGAGTCAATATTTTAAAATGTAAAGTACTACTGATTCAGTAGCAATATACACCCTATGTGAACAGCTTAATTAAAAAATGTTTACTGCCAACAATGGATGCTGTAGTATCAGAATTCACTTAATTGATAAATCCTTTGACACTTGAAATCTGATTTTCTTCATGTGTACAATGCAGCGGGTAGAGGGCCAAGCTATTGCCAAAATCCTTTGACACTTGAAATCTGATTTTCTTCATGTGTACAATGCAGCGGGTAGAGGGCCAAGCTATTGCCAATCAGCATCATAAAAGATACTGTTTCACAAAAACGCCAATGATCTAGCAATTTTTCTTCCCAAGTTGCTGTCAGGAAAATGACTATCCAGAATATTTAGCTAAAGCCAAATCCAACAACCTACATTTAGGCACCCATCTTGATCTGTGGCCTATGATGTGGGAAGGAATCCTCCCCCAGACCCCATCCAAGCTGCAAAAGCATTGTAGACTACTTCAATCAAATGGGTAAAGCAAACCAAAAAACCCTCTTGTTATTCTGTGATGGTGATTAGTGTGCTTTTGCCAGGAGAAAAAGTTGCATGGCTCTGAGGTCCAAACTGGCTATTTTAAGTTCTGGATCAGTGCCAAAACAGCTCTGTTGCTTTGAGGGGCCAGAAGATATTTTAATTATTGATGCCTCACTATCATGCTAGAAATAGTAGCTAGATAACACTGGAAGGCTGGTGATTCTCGCTACAAAAGATATTATAGGCAAATCATCCTGATTGCCATTTATGCTTTCCCACTGCCTCCTTCAATTCTGATCTGATTTTAGTGGCCCCTATTCTTGAGAGCTTTCAGAGCTGTAACCAACATTGTAAGCTATCTGAAAACTTGGAATCCTAACCTTACAAATGTCAAATGATATCTAATTCTAGGGGGTTCATGAAAATACTGGCTGCCATAACATATCTTTTCTCTACCCTTCAATTCCAATAATCAGAATAACTTGGTTTTAAAGTGTGGGTATAATTTTCAAAATTTGTTGTTATTGAATATAAAACTGTAAAAATTTCTTTATTTCAGAGAACATAAAGTGTTAATATTTGAAACTCCACTGAGGTTTCCTGTCCTGTGAAATTGGAAACACTTTTCCCAGGCAGCTAGTATTGACAGTTCACATTTCTACATTCAAGGGGAGCTGCAATGGCTCAAGCCATGGCTACAATAAGGGACTATAGCAGTGGTTCCCAAACTTCAATAACTTGTGAACCCCTTTCACTAAAATGTCAAGTCTCACGAACCCCCTCCTAAAAATGAATATTTCCAGGAATTTTCTCCTTTATCTGAGTATAAATTATAAAAGTAGTGATCTGGGAGAAATAAAATTTGCTTTTATGACATGCATATTACACACTATTTATTATTAATTATTATTTATCATAGCAGTATTTTTATAACATTATGAAAATGGCAACACTCTTCCAAGATCTCACTTTTGTAGCTTGTATCACTTTAATAAGCCTGTTATAAGACAAGGCTCCTATGTTTCATCAAGGAGTATCAGATGTGAAACAGCATGAAGGTATTTAAGAAGCCAACTCAGAGTTCCTCCTACACAAGCATTCAGGTCTTGAGCAGTCCAGGCAAACAACGCACATTACAACAAAGCTTAAACTTGTTCTTCATAATAATTAAAAAAATAATAATACTAGCTGCCTATTTAATTTTAAAAACAGCAAAAAATATCCTCCTCCCTTTGCATTTCTTATAAGGAGTCTTGAAGTTTAAATCTTCTCAGTGTGATAGATCTACTTGCTTTGATCTGCTTAGCTCTTGGAAGTCCAGGGGCTCCGGGCTGCTGGCCAGCTCTGTCTGCCATTAGGGAATTTTTTCCTGATAACCCCCTGTAACATTTCGCGAACCCCCAAGGGTTCACGAACCCCAGTTTGGGAACCACTGGACTATAGTAACACAGCTACAGTGCAATAGCAATGTTAGCATAACCCCATAACGTAAATGAAGCCTACAGTGATGGAAGAGGTTTTTTCATTAGGAATACCACCTACCCAAATGATGGTAAGCTAGGCTGACAGACGCATTCTTCAATCAATCTAGCTGCATCTACACCAGGGATAGCTATGGCGCTCAGGTGTAGATTTTTCACACCCCAGAATGCTGTAGCTACATCAACCTACTGTAGACTAGGCCCTAATCAGTACACAGTGTAAGTATAAAGAACTACTGAAAAATACAGCCACTTAAAAAAACAAACAAAAAAACACCCAATATCTGAGAGCAATCCAATCTCTTTTTTAAATTAATAAAATAACAACTCTTCCTATTACATTTTAGCTAGCCTCTAATGATTTTTTCTGGTAGTATTGTAACCCTCTTAAAATAATTTTTATAAGTTGTTTCCATTTTAAATCCTTCAGCTACAGCGTTGAGAAAATCAAATGCAAGTTAGCAAAAATACATTATACTATTCCTTTAGATTGCAAACCTTTTGGTGCAAGAGTCTATTTTCATGTTGGGCACTGATTACTGTACAGCACCACGTACATTTATAGTGCTATTAAGGAGCAGATCTTGTCTCCACCTTCCTATCTATGGAGATCCTTGTCTACAACAGAAATGGTGAAATTACTACACAAGGGTGCTACACAAGGGTTCCTGGTAACCAAGCATGCCCCTAGGGATCAGTGATCATAGAATCACAGAATATCAGGATTGGAAGGGACCTCAGGAGGTCATCTAGTCCAACCCCCTTCTCAAAGCAGGGCCAATCCCCAGATGAGCCAGGGGTCCCAACTACTCCACTCCACACCAAGTAAGAGTGCACAGGAGTCCAGTGACCAAGCATCTCGGAGGCTCCAATACCACCCACAAAACATCGCTGCAAAATTATAGGAAGGATCCCTTCCTCCGCACATCTCTTCCAGTACAGTGTTAAAGATTTGCTCTGTGTTAAGGATTTGCTCCTAAGTTATTATTTACCAGAAATATATTTGAGAAATTAAATAGTTACCACAAGAAAGTGCACAAGACCCGAGGACAAAATTCTTGAACTTGACTACAATTTAAATAAAAGCCTTTATAGTTGTGAAAAATATAACTACATTTGTATTCTGAAAAAAATAATCGATAAAAGATGCTTTCTGAACATTCTTGATTCATCAAGCTATAAAGTTCATTTGTCATCAAATGAAGATTACTTTTTTTATTTAAGCTGTTCACACTACAGTATATTGTTACAACCTAGACATCTGCTCAAATACAAAAATTAATATAAATACCTTTTACTTTATAATTTCATCAGTTCAGGTTTTATCCCACACCATACATTTTGTTGACTGTACATTAAAAACATGCAATGCAAATCATATCTATATATAATCACTTTATCAATACGGTATAAATTAATTATATGGAATGTTGATAAATATATTACACATCACTAAATGAATGATTGAAGATTTCTGAATGTTGTCATAAGTAAGGAGTTTCAAAGATTGTTACAGCAATATTGCATATAGAAAAATATTAAACAGTTGTAAACATTTTTCTTAGTCTATGTAAGAATACAGTTCACCAAAATAGGGTCAGACTCTCAGCAATGTAAAATCAGTGCAGCTCCAGACTGTGCAAATTAATACTAGCTGTGGATCTGGCCCATAATTTTTAATATAAAGCTCTGCTTTTGCTATAACATGACTTATACTAGGAGCATTGTAATATTTCATTTTGAAACACACTTTACAAGCCACCACCAACTGGGTGTGTTGTATGTATCCAGCCCTTTCCTATGGTATCTGATTGAATGCAGGTTTGTAGGGGCACTCCAGTTATGCTATCACAACATAGAGAAGAACAGAAGCATTTTAACTAATAATGGAATTATTCCTTCTTCAGTCTTCTTCTCTAAGCATCAAGCTCAGGAGACTGAAGGAAAGTCCAGGGGCTGGGGGAGTGAATTTAGCAATGACCTAGAGCAGTGTTTCTCAACGACCGGTCCATGGACCAGAGTTGGTCCCTGCCAGACACAGTTTAGGAATGCAGCAAGCCAGTCCCTGGTATCAAAAAGGTTGCGAAACACTGACCTAGACTATCAGGTTCAGCACAGCACATGAACTACTAGACTCAGCCTCTCTTAAGGAGAAAGGAAAGTACCTTTCATCTACTGGGGTACTATAAAGAGGTGTCAGCTCTGTTGTCCAATGGCAGCACTGAATTTTCTCCTCCCTTCAAGTCCTTCTGGGACATATGAACCAAGGACAGAGAAGGGAAATAATGCTGTTGTCAAATGACAGATATTCCTATCAGAGAATCAAATTCGATCCTTTACCTAGTGTGGCTGATGCATTAAACTGCAGTCCAGGTCTAAGGGACCTCTTGGTCCTCCAATACTCAAAGATCACAGAGATTTCCCTTAATATAGGGATTTTATTTAATTCTAGCAGAAAAGAAAACTATATTTATATAGCTCAAAAAGTGCATTGCACTGTATTGTCCACACTTTTTGCATAATACAGTATTTAATGTAAATATAACCTTTAATAGTAAGCCTGACCTTCCTTTGTTTTTACTATGCCCACCAGATTTGCATTTGTGTAAGAATTAAACAATTATTTTAATAAAATACAAATAGATAATATTTAAGAACTGATGAAGCAGGTCCAAGACATTTCCTGAGATTCACCAGTAGCTGAGAGAATGCTTAACATATTTGTTTACTCTGGTTTTTGCCTTTGTGGAGCTACACAAATTATAACAATTTGGTCCTTTGTGTTTTCCTTTGAAAGTCTTTCTTTGTCACAAATATGCTGCAGCACCATCAGGCATTTATAATTATCTGACAGAGGAGCCAGTTTTTTTTTTTTTTCATTGCAAATGTTCTAAATTGGGTGCTTTAACTAATCCTAAACATTTCCATTTTTGGAAATGGGTAAAAAGATGCTGAGGCAGAGAGAACATATAGTATTCCAACTGTTAGGAGTCATGGTGGGTTGGGAGGATGCAGAGTTACTTGCAGGACTGAGGAAACAGCAGATGTTTGAGGATATGAAGACAGCTGAGACACTTGGAAACATGCTGGTTTATTTTGGGAGGAACTGTGGCACAGTTTGAAGGGGTTAAGGATGTAAAATTTAACTAACCTTTATGATCTAAGACAAAAAAAATAATATAAACTACAAATTTTAATTTTTAAAAAGACAGACGTGACAATGAAACCATTAGCTATTTATCTGTATTGTGACAGCACACAAAGGCGCAAATCAGAATCAAGGCCCCCAACTGTGCTAGGCTCTATAAAGACACATAGAAAGACAGTTCCTGCCCTGAAGAGCTTGCAATCTAAGGCCACATCTACACTAGAAAGTTTTATAGTAACTTTATTGCTGGCATACAGCCGCCAACATTGAAATTGCACATGCACTCTTAAGACAACACAACATATCAAGCTAACAGCCAACAGAAGGGAAGTAGATGGAGTGAGGCGAGAAAGACAGTGATAACAATAAGATCATATAATTACAGAGGCTAGTTATATGCACAACTAGATTCAGAATAATTTCAAAGTAGTTAAAATAAATAAATAAATAAAATCTGACAACCCTACCCACCCTCTCACCAGAGCCTTCACTTGCTGACTGAATTTTTTTAGGCATGTCAGCATGCATGGTTCCTGGGGACCATTTAGAGAACAGGGTAGTAGCTTTACAAATTAGCTTAGGGAGTGAACCCTACGGGTAAAGGGGCAACATTTTGCTAAGCAATGAGAAATTATCAGCCTTTTAAAAGTTACTATCTAAACAAGTAAAAAAAAAAAAGTTTTAGTCTCCTATACATGAAGAACTAAACCAATCTGTCACTATGGAGCTGACTGACATGGAATGACTGTTACAATTACTTTGTAAAACGGATGTTAAAAAAGTGTAAATTGTAAATTTCATTTATTCCTTACTCAATCCAGTAACGTAGTAATTTAAACAGTTACAGCAACCAGTATAGTGTTGTACTTTTTTTGGTCTAATTGAATGTTTAAAGATTTGAAAGCTCAAGTGTCCAGGAGTTGAACAGACAGGTGTAAATAATTCATTAAAAATATTAAATCAGGAATGAACAAAGAACTTGTTACTTTCATTCAAGTGTAAATTACAGTAGTTCTAAGCCATTTCACAAAAGATCTTCAAAACTGAAATACACTAATCTTCACTGGAATCACCTGTGCAACATGCTAATAAAGCGTAGCCAGTATCACTACCAAGACCCTTTTCACTTAGTGGACAGTCAACAGAAATTTTCTGTGTGAATATGATTCTTACAAGGACACAGAATTTGACACTAGATTTTTCAAAGTATAGGACACTTAACAAAATTACAACCTTATTACCTACTTCAAAGCCAGAGTATATTTAAACTACCAACAGCTCCCCATATTGTGGCTCCATGGTCTTGAATGAAAAGCAGAAGCAGCCATTTATATTAAAAATTAATTCTTCAAAATTGGGTATCACACATCACTGTCCCTTTAACAATAAAGTTTTTGAACAGTGATGTACATGTAAATATATATCAAATTTTGTTCTGTACCCCACCTGCATTGAAGTATTATGGTTTCCTCATTATTAGTGAAGTCTAAGATCCCAAAGTAAAACTTACCCCATCATTCTCTCTGTGTGGATTCAGCCTGTTATACACAGCTTCTATAATATTACGCCTAAAAATGAAGAAAAAAAACAAAAAAACAAAAAAACCCTGTAATATAGCAGACAAATGCCATATAAATATGAACATCCTACCACAAAAATGAAGAGAGATATTTCATGTCTAAACTTCTGTTTGTCTACCCTGCATATAAAGAGTTCAGTTAATGGTAACGAAGGATTTTTCAAGGTTTAGGTTTGTATGCGACCAACGTTTTCCTCTTCTGAATTTTTGCTTCCCAGCCTCCTCTCCTCTCCTCTCCTCTCCATTTTTTATCCCACTACATCTTCAGAGTTGCTTGAACATTTCATAAATTCCCACCATGTACATGCAGAATGTCCCAAGTTTTATTACAGTAGTTCTGGAATACATTCATACTTTCAGCTTAGCCCAGCAGTCTAAGAATTCCTAAGGTGAGCGGCAATTCTTACCATACACAAACCGTGAAATGTGAAAATATATATTTTAAAATTGGTATTTTTGAGGCTTATGCTGAGAAATGATACCATGTATGGGAATCCCAATGTAGAAGATTTTAAACAGGTCTGTACCTTGGCTTAATAATGGCTTAAACAACCAGAACAACAGTTCACTTAAATTCTCTCTTGGGCTCATACTGCTAGTGACACAAACAAATCATTAGCAAAAAAGCTGGTGTCCCATCTATAGGCTTGCAAAAAAACCTGGTGTCCCCCCATAGGCTTACCTCAAATTTTCCTAAAATGTAATTTTAAAAAACATTTCACAATTTTAATACTGAAAAGTGCTTTCTACCTTTCAAACTTTCAGGCTGATGTTAAACAAAATGGGTACAATTTTTCTTCGAAGAGGCAAGCTACGCTGGCACTGACCCAAGTACACATTGGGCCCTGAAGCAAAAAATTCAGAGTAGCATGAAAATGGTTCAATTTTCTATTTTATCACTTTCTATAGATAGTGAACAAATATAAAGAACTAAAAATCCAAATATGCCAAATTTTATATCTTTAAATGTAATTGTATGGGATAGTAAACCAATATGTTATGTATCAAAACAGTCTTTATTTTTTCCCTATTTGGGATGGAATGGGGGGCTGGTAGTGGCAAAATAGAAAGTATTGTCTATATTTTCTGTAGTGCAGACAGTAAACTAGTTTAATATATGAAAAACTGAGCAATGTTAAATGTTTAGTAACTTAAGTTTGTACATCTTCTCTACTAAAGATAATCAAATCTTCAGTTAATGAAGAAACATGTTGTACTTGTATTTATATTCAGAATTATAATTACTAAAAGCCATAAATCATTCCAGCACTGTACTTACTTGCCCGCTAGACCACCCCCAGGTGGTAAATTTGGGATATTCTCTGCAGATAAAATGCGCATTACATGAGCAAGATCAGGCATTCCTTCCTCACCCGACTTCTCCATAATTTCTGGTATAAAACAAAAAAAGTCCTAATTATTAGTTTAAAATGAATCAGCTGCAAACAATAAAATAAAATCCAAGGTACTATTACTTTAGTATGGAAAAGATTTAAATTTCAAAATAAAAATTCTTACTTCCCCATTGTACATAAGCAACATTATTTGTATGATAGTAGGTAGGCCCAGTCAGGATTGAGGCCTGTTGCAGTAAGTGCTCTGTAAACAGAATGCATTTCCAAAATAACCAGATATACTTTACTAAAACATTTGGCAATCTGAAATTTTTGAATTGCTGTGTATGTATACATGAATTCTTTTCAGAAAATAGAACATCTCTGGTATATCCGTTAATTTACCTTAAGGTCTGCTCATATGAAAAGTCAGAGCTGCTACAAGGCAAGGTCATACCACTTGCATCTATTATGAGGTATATGCAAATTACCATAAACAAAATACAGGGAGAATAAAAGCCCCTTGTGGATGGTATAGCTGGGTTTGGTTTTCCTTTTTTCGCATCTGACCAGGGTGGAGACTTGTTGGAATAAAGGAGAGAGATGTACCCTAGATGTAAACAGGTCATAGTGATTTTTAGGGCAGATCCAGAAAGCTTTGTCGTCTGTTAAGAGACTGCTCGGTGTATGTGAAAGATAGTGCTTTTAGCAAGATTAGCCTTTTAAAAGTTTTGCTATTAAGAGGATAGCTTGTGTATCAAGGCAAACTGGATAACCGTCCTTCTAGACCTTATACAAGATATGCTGATCACTTGCACTCTGCGCATAACTACAAGAAATCCATAAATGTTTCCCAATGTTCTGGTATAGGAAAGGACAGCTTCTCTTCAGATTTCTTTAGCTGGAAGGAATTCCTTTTTGGGGTATGCCTACATTATCTGTCTCCATAGCAGTAGCCTGGTGCACTAGGCTTTGTCTTATCTTCCTAAGAATTGTGCTTTTTGTGGAAAGGAGAAGAACATAAGAATGCAATTTTACCTTCTTCTGAAAAAAGATTTCTTGGATCAATGTTGCTTGATTTTCTTGAACCCACTGAAGGAGGCCACAAAAGTCCCAAAGGAGATCAGATAGGTGAGTGAGGCTTCCACAAAGAGTGTGAGGGGCTGGTAGGTGTCCTCAGAAGGGAAAGATACAAAGGGGGACGGACAGACACCCAAACAGCTCATGCATCTTCTGCTTTCTGTTGAGCTTGGAGAACAGTGCTGTCCCACCAAAGACTCGGCATTGCTGCACCTGGCAGGTTGAAAATTTGTTCCAACAACAGGAGGGAACCTGATGGGGTCTGGGATACAGTTTGGAGCCCTACTGAGCACTGCTGTTTCAAGGAATGGGAGATCAGTACAGGCGGAAAGAATACTAGTGGAAGCAGACTAAGCTACGTTGGGGAGACCGATCAAACAAAGTGGCCACTGTATCTGGAGACTCGGCAGATTGACAAACCCTACTCAAGCCACTCTTTAGCTGGGAAATGCTTGTAGCTGGTAACAGACAATACACAACTGCTGCTGCAGCTCACTGAAGAATTCCACCACTGTGAATTAATATGGAGAAGAAGAAACTGCTGACCAGAAACTGGGTCCCACAGATGTGGAATAGGACCCAGGAGTGAAGGCACCAGAAAAAAGAAGAACCCAAGAAAAATATTCAAAGTGATTAGATGAGAAAAACTATTGAAGGTGTTAGTTTGCTGCTGGAGGCAGCAAAACTGGCATTTAAATTCCAGCCCTGGATTTTAAAAGGCAAAGCTAGTGCCTAGAAAAGATACATTTGTATATACTTCTCTCCATATAGGAATTGGCAAGATTCTGCCAAGAGCAGAAGTGGCTCTGGACTGTCAGAGGAACACTTCAAGGGAACAGAAGAGACAGTATGAAAAAACAGAGCACATATATAAATAAATACTCCAACCATAAAAAATGGTTATATAGTAGACAAGAAAAAAATTATACCAAGCTACTATCTTCAAAGATATTTAGAAAAATCCTAAAAACAAAAACTGTACTACTGATTACACAAGTATAATGAGGTGGCAAGGTTTTGCTGTTGGCCTCACTTTTAGGGGCTTCTGGAAAATGCTCCTTGATTCCTGTTTGCCCACTGTGGCTCTTGTCTCTTATTAAATACCAAAGGAGATGGCAGTAGCTCACTTAGCTGAGGAATTTTAGGAACACAGACATTCTAAAATTCTATTTGTGGAATGATGTCCAATGAAATATGTTTTGTATAAAATGTTGGCAAGGGGTGAGAGCAGGCCTGGCTGGGCAAGGAGACTGGGATTGCAATGAGAAACCGGAGAAGTGAGATGGGAACAAGGAGTCAGAGGTGGGAAAGAGACTGTACTGATCCAAAGATAGGTTGGGGTCATGCTTGGAGGAATGGGCAGAAGAGTCTGTGACCAGCCGAGAACACTTCCCTCTAGAGTGGGAATGGAACCCAAGATTCCTGAAAACAACAAGGAGTCCAGTGGCACTCCTTGTGATTTTTGTGGCTACAGACTAACACGGCTACCCCCGATACAAGATTGAGTTTCACCATTCCTCTACTATCAGCAAACATCTGTGAAACCCTCTGGCAAAGTGTCCCATCCCCTCTAGTGTTCGTCCACAGAGGAGGACAATCTACTACTGCTTTCAGTTCAAGTGCCAAAGGTCTGTGCAGTAAATCTAAAGATTCCCAACCCTGATACTGTCACATGATGGAATCTGTTTTTTCAGTTTGCTTTTTAAAAATGTAGGAAATTACACACATACACTATCTGAAAACAACGTTTTTCAATTTCACACTCAAGTACTCAAAAGCTAGGAAATGCCAGAATTAAGGTTGCCTGTGCAACCTCAATTTGGCCTTTTTCTATGTATGCATTATGGTACAATTTAATTAAACCATCACATATTATCTTTTCCATAGACCTGCTGCTCCATTGTTTTTTTAACGGGTTTTTGTGTGGTAGAGTATACATATGCTCTGCCACCAGATTTTTGAAGTCAGAGACTTGATATTTCCTGCCTATTTTCATGTCATGCCAAGTTCCAGATGAATTGGTAATGTACTGGATATACTAGGTTAGAAAAACTGAAGCATTTAACATTTGTAGCTATGTGTATATTAAAAGGGAACAAACAGTAATGAACTGAAAACAAACTGAATATAGATGTATAATAAATTATTAGCATATTTGAGGGAAAACACACATTTCCATTCCTCAAGAAGGAACTAAAAAAAGTTATAGTTATGATTATCTGCCAACTAATGTGCTTTAAACTGCCTAGTAGACTTTGAACTGGACCAAGAGAAAAGTATAGTTTTGAATTAGGAGTAATTCATTATCAACCACACTAGTTTAAAAAAGTGACTGTATAAAAATGGCATCTTACTTGTAAGGGTTTTTTTTGTTTTGTTTTTTTGGTGTATTCAGAGTAAGATCCTTTCTTTGTATTCCTGCAGATCCAACCTAGCTAAGGCTGAGTAAGTTGGAATCCATTCTGTCTCGTACATCAACACTTTACTTACTGTGACACAATCATTTAAACCTATGCAACCCAAGAAAGACAATTATGTGAAATAAAAAACAAGTATACTACTTTTAAAAACTTTTTGTAAACAAAGCCTAAAATTTGGTCCAAAAAGATGTAAGTGTTCTTTAAATCCAGAGTGTATATGCGATCAATTAAGAATTAAATATTTGTTTTGATTTACATAATAAAGACACCTATACAAGACTCTGGGCACCCTAACCCATAATTAATACTACAACAAATCCTCACCAGCAGTAAAATAAACATTCAAAAGAGAATTCTCTCAACCAGCCGGCCACCTAGCCACAAAAACAACTCATTTCCAACCGTCGTCATTTCAGGAAGTATATCTCCAGCTCTCTTCAAAAATCTTATCAAATATATCTTTTGCTGCCTGCCCAAAAAGTCACAAAATACATAATATTTCAGACTAAGAGGAGCAGTAAGTTCCTAATTCTTGTAGCACTCACAGAGAATGCCGTCAACATCTTTTATAACTATGGGCTTCTAGCTGAAGTGCCTCTGCTGACCATAGCTGCAGCAGTGTGGCATAGAGAGAGAGAAGATACCTCAGACAGGAAAGAGCCAAGCCATTACTGTATAAATCCAATAGTCGAAAGCCTTTGTTTCATATATCACAAGCAGAATAAAAGCCATTCCATATCATGAAAAGTATCAACAAATGACTACAAAACATACCACACTAATCAAGCCAACATTCAACTACCAGAATATGATGTGAACTAAAGTTATTCACAGCTACTATCGACTTAGAAGAAACACTCCCTTTCTTTAACTAAACAAAATAATTATCTCCCTCACACCACACTGCGTCCCTCCAAATAACTAACTCAATGTATTAAATAAAGTTGTCACGTCCCTGTTTTTTCTCCCTCTATGGCCCCATCTGTAGATTTTCTTAAAAACACTTGGCAGATACACTACTATTTCTAAAAAAGTTAATATTAGCAAACATAACTAACTTCTCCCCCACCCCCTGAATAATTTGTCTCATGCACATCACTTGTTTGCCAAAGTTGGTTGGTTTGTTTTGTAAATGAATCACCCGAAGAGTTCCCGTTAAAATGAAGAAACTAAAATATTTGAGATAGTTAGCCATGTTCATCGTTGGATAAATGAATTATTGACCGTGATCCATCAAATGCAACCTTACAAATACACTTCAGAACTACTCATAGCTTGTACCTTTGGAATATGGTAGAACACACTGTAGATGTCATGATACAAGTGTAGCTTTATAAGAGTTACAGTATATAGCCCCCTTTAAAAACAATCTCAGACCCAGCTGAGAGCATAAGTGATTTCTAAGCAGTGCACTGAACACTTGAGAAAGGCATATGAAACAGTCAGATCAAATTGTAAGCACATAGGGTCACTGAACTTTACTAGTAAGCCCTAGAACAGTTTGATTTTTACAGACTACTGCATACCACACAATTTAATGATGTGTGCAAACCTAACAAGAACTTTACTCTTCACTTTTTGGGGGTTTTATATTAAAAGACTAACTGTGATTTAAGACACAAGATTATATCCACATCACCATCCTTAGCACACTAAACCACCACCAACATAAAAGTAATGTCTTGGTTATCAAACTGAGCTAATATCCCATTAAAATCTACAGAACGTTTCTGTAGTGAGTGGAAAAAAATGTCATTTCTATGAGCTTGACTTAAGTGCTTTGCTTCAGGAAGTATATTTCTCAGTCAAAAGGTCTGGTATTTTTCTAACTCACATCAGGAAAATATTTATTTAAAGCACTTTTATTGAAAGGTGCCAATAGCTCAAATATAAAAAAGAAAGTAATTTAAATTTTTATAGCCTCTTAGCTATCACAGTTTAATAGACCATGGAAGAGCTCTTTTAAAAAAACAACACTTGGAATATTTTTAATGTGGGTATTTCATAAGTAAAACAAATGCTACATCATTCTTATTAGACATAATTAACTTTATACCACTTCTGCAATTTAAGAGACTTTATGGAGGCAGAACAAGCCGATATTAATAGAAGTATTATAAGATTTATGTGGTGACTTAACAGAGGGGCAAAGTCAAACAGTCTTCCTTTTAGGAAACAATGTTGTTGGTTTGTTTTTGTTTTTTTGCAGTCTAGTGTCTTATTTCACATACTAACAGTTCTAAGATCTATTATACTTATTTGAACAGAATTATCCCATATCTTTTCTTTATAACGCTAGCTTGAAATTAAATACAATACAAAACCATACTGCTTTTACTTTTGCTGTTGAGCGCACTTTCACACAATATTTTAATTGGCAACATACATTTGCCATCCAGTACTCAATGGCAGTTTCTATCAAGTTCTTTCTTTGAGGGTGCAGATAGTATTTTAAAATTTGAAAGCACAACTATCATTGTATTGCCCCCGTAAACACGTTAGTTTTATTAAATGTTATTTCATAAAATGACCAATGTGATTAGAAGAAATGTATCATGTTCTTTTGTGTCCATCTGGTAGGGAACAAATTCACGCATCCTAAAAGTTAATTTCCCTCCCCCTCTCCATTACATGTTCCTGTTTCATTCTCTCCTTTTCCTTCAATTCCTTTTCTTTGAAAAAAATCTTAAAACAAGAAAAACCCAAACAAGCAAAATGACAAAGCTAGTATTTCCTATTCTTTAAATCTTTATATTTTCTTTCCCCGTCCCATTCCCTCTCACCCCCAGAATAGATTATTCTCTTTTCCTGCATATTCCATCATACTCTGTCCCTCCTCAAACACTCACTCTCTCTTCTTAGCTCCTCCCTCTTTAACTCTTCTCAGTGGGAAGCAGAGGTCACTTTTGCTCCCATATAGAAACGGTGGACCAGTAGCTGAATGGGACCAAGTTCTTCTGATATGTAAGCAATGGTAGAAAGATGCAGTGTTAGATCTTGGATATCTGAATTCCTTCTCTGCTAGTTCCCTTTTTATTGTCTGCTCCTGACTTTTAATACACATATGGAACACAAAGCCCACTACAATCACATGTACAACTGCAAGTTCAAATTAGTCTGAAACTACATGCACATTTTTAACACCTAATGTTTGAAAAATCTGATTCCTCATGGCAAGAAAACCCTACACTAGTCTTCTTGTGAAATATCACACATAACTTAACTGTAGTTGCAATTACTTATTATGCTCTATTCTCAAAGATTAGTCCAGTTTCTTGGTACACTCTGATTACTGGTGTATCAGGAGAGCATAAAAAAAAATCCACTCTGCTGGGAAGAGAGGGGAGCTTTCCCTGGTAAATGCCATTAAATTCTGTAAGACCAACATTTTTTTTTTTAAACAAACAACAAAAAATATATTTAGTCCTTATGGTTGCAATGAATCTTGAAAATATTAACTTAGTATAAACTGATGCTGTGTATTCTTAAGCCTGCAGACGAACAGCTCACAGGATCTCTGATGTTACTCAATTTTGTCACGCTGAAGCAGAGTAAAAGCTGACCAAAGTCTTGTCAGTTATCATTGCTGATATTGAGAATCCTGTGCCAAGCAGTGAATTGAAAATATCCATTTTTTCTCTGCTGTAACTTTAAGAAGCTACCTTTTCCTTCAAATTCCACGTTTATTTTATTCAACTACTCGATCAAGTCTCATATCAAAAGGACTGTTAATTAAAAATACTGGTTGAACGATGAAGATACCACTTCCCAATTCTTCATTCCAAAGAACAAAATAGTACTCCTACTGCAATCCAATGGACCACCACCACCTCTCAAAGATCAAAGACCTTAGATTATTGAGTGGACTCATGTACTTCAGTTGACAACTAAGTAATTTCTTTTAAAATAAGGTCAGCTATATTTCACTCTGTTTGGATAGGCAAATCTTTATGTATCTATATGCTACTCTGAGGCCTGATCTAGCAAAGCACTTAAGCACATGACTAACTTAAGCACATGAGTAGTTCCATTGGCATCAATGGGATGAGTCATGTGATGAAAGTTAGGCACATGTTTAAGTACCTTTCTGAATTTGGGCCTGAAAACAATCAATACAATCACAGTGATTGTGATCACGGGAAGACACAGTCTTATTGACCATTATAACAGGGCATGAGTACATCAAGAATATACCTACATAAAAAATACTAATAAAAAAAATCAACTAGGAAACAGGAAGTCAAACAAAAAGGGTGGGTCGCCTGGCACTGTCCCACCAGCAACACAACTCTTCCATTTAACAGGCTGGGACTATAAAGTGTATTAGATTGCAAAATCAACTAAACGACTTCACAAATTACCAATTCTTGCACTCTATTCTCCAGAGTGCATTCTATCCAAAAATGCATGCAAAACTGTTGAGAGCAATTAGCCCTCTTCTGATGTTTTCTTAAAAAGAGGCTCCTTCTCATTTACAAAGCTGCTTTTTTTTTTTTTTTAAATATTCAACCAATTTTTCCAAACTTGACACCAAACATATTCCTCGTTGAAGAGTAAAACATGTCACGACGTAAATTTTAAAGACAATTATATAAGTTATCTGGACACAACAGATGCAATGGAGTCAAACAATTTTTTCAACAGAAACAGTTTTCCCACACTCAGATAGCAAACAAACCATCTAAAGTGTCCACTTCAAGCACCCACAAAATGTCTACTTCTGTCCTATAAATATTTGATGAAAAAATTTAATAGTAAAATTATAGGCTGCCAATCTCTTAAACCAGAATTCAGCCACTTTATTAAGGAAACAACAGACATATGTCAAAAGGCTAGAGAGATAATGAATTTATTGAGGACAGATGAAATATGCTGGGAGAAAAATAGGGAGGGGAAATATTGTGAGTTCTTCTGCTTTGTCTTCTGTTTTCTTTACTTGCTTCTATTCTTGATATAAATTTCTTGACTACTAACTCTCATTCCTTGTCAAATGTATGTCATTTAAAGGTCTTATACTTTATCCAACGTACAGAACATTGAATGGCAGGGGGAACTCCTGTGGGAAAACCAAAAACAACTGAAATAATATGACTAACAAATGTCTGGGTAACTTATTTCTGTTGAATACTCTGGCTTACCTGTCATTTACATTTTGAGTTATTGCAAAATAGTATTAGATCAAAAGGAATATTCCCCTATATTTGACCCCTATATATAAAATAAAGGTCAAAATCTGAATTATATAGATTTCTGTCCAAAATTAGATTTGGTGGACTATTATAAACAAAAAGCAGTAGCTTATAATAGTAGTATACTTCCCAGATCATTTCAAAAATCAACCCCCTCAAACTAACTAGAACTTATCTGATAGGCCACCCATTAAACTTTTCAGTAATCTGCATTTACAAAAGCTGCCCTGTTTTTACTGTACTATGTATTTCATAGCTACTTTGGGTATGTCTTTACTACCAGCCAGATTGGCAGGCAGCGATCAATCCAGCGGGAATCCATTTATTGCGTCTAGTCTAGATCCCCGAGCGCTCTTCCATCGACTCCTGTACTCCAGCTCGGCAAGAGGCGCAGGCAGAGTCGACGGGGGAGCAGCAGCAGTCAACTCACCGTAGTGAAGACACCGCAGTAAATAGATCTAAGTGCATCAACTTCAGCTACATTATTCACGTAGCTGAAGTTGTGTAACTTAGATCGACACCACCCCACAGTGTAGACCAGGCCTCAGCATAATCAGAAACAGACACCAAAGAAGCTGGGAAAAGCAAAGTAGCATGAGAAAATTTGTGACAATGATGGGTGTGGGTGGCTTTCTCAGAGTCTGTTAACAGTTTGTATGTTCACTTATTCAACAGACACACACTTAATGAAATGTATTTTATCTTAAAATAGATCATCTAGAAAGCCAAAGAATTTACGCCAAACATTTTCAAGGAAATATGCCGAAAGTTAGCATTTCAGAAGTCACCATTATCTACCATTAAACTCAGCGGGAGCTGCAAATACTCACTACCCCTGAAAAAAAAAATCAGACCACCTATTAAGATACCCAAGTTAGCAAAGAACATAAAGCCTGAACTCAACCCTAAGTACACGAGTAGCCTCACTGAAGTCTATGGGACTACTAAACCACACATGCTTAAGTGCCTTCCTGACTCAGGGCCTCAAGGCACCAAAAATAATTTTTAAAAATATCAGGGTCTTGGATCATCAGCTATTCCACCATGAACGTATTATTAAATATTAAGACACTAATGCACATAAGAAAAGTTTAGTTTAGACCCACTTCTATATTTTACTATATAATTCTGTATATAACTGTGTGCAACAAGAATACTAAGTGAAGTAATTTTCTTAGAAAGAATGATATTTTCACAAATAAGGTTTAACTAACTTTGCAAAATTCTAAGCAAGTGAATGCTTAATAATAATGTTTATTGTGCACTTCTATAGCAAGTTTCATTCAAGGATCTCAATGCATTTTAAAACAAATCTCAAAACATTCCTAAAAAGTAATAGTACCTCTGCATTACAGATAAGGAAACTTAAGGATGAAGAAGTTAGGTGATTTGCACAAGGTAACAGTGGTAAGGCCAGACATATGGTCTAACCACTAGAAAATGCTGTGTCCTGTACAGTACTGTAGTAGGTATACAATAAATTGTGAACAGTTAGTAGTATGCTTTTCTTTTAGATATTTTCAGGAGTCTGAGAAGAATCACTCTCCTTAATAGCTAAAATAAAAAAATCACGACAGTTATCTCTAGCCCTATTTATTATTTTTATTTGGATTTTTACTATTCTACATACAATAAAAAGCATGTCCATCCAATGATCCTAGCACCCTTGACAGTATTTTTAAAATACATTGAATAGACCCACCATCAGTTTCCCCAGATCAAGCTAAATAATGCAGCAATAGAATAATAAAAACAAGAACTAAAGCAACATCCACCAGACTCCTACATCACCATTACCCATCTTTACCCAACACCCATCTCCAAACAGAAAAGCACACCCTGAAAGCTAACATTACTTGGGTTCTCATGGGTCTGGAAAGGACACAAGTTTCACAAGTCCAGGGCTCTAGTGGCAAACATCTTGCCAATCATGCCTTCTCTCATACTGAAAGGGCTTCAGTTCAGGCATCTCCAGTAACCTGAACTATAGCAATATACAATGGGCTGACAGAGGTGAACTCTTAAGCAGGTAGGTCCCAGGCCATTTAGGTTTTACAGGTCAGAACCAACATCTTAAAATCAATCCTGAAACTAACAGGCAGTCAGTGCAGATTGTAGAGCACAGCACTGATAAGCTTGTGGCAGGAAACACTACTTAACAAGCAGGCTACTGAATTCTGCACTAGCTGCAGTTTCCAAATAGATCTAAGAAGCAGTCTCACAGTCTAATCCAAAGGCTGGCTGAGAGTTGCAAAGTCTGCATCTAAAAGAAACTGGAACAGGCCTCCCAACCATCCAAAGTCTGACTTGCTGTGGCTGCTACCTGATCAGCCAGTAGCAGCCACAACTCTAATCAGACCACAGATTGTGAAACTGGTCAACAAACAGAAGGCACATAATTACAGAAAGACCAACATAACCCACCACCATCTCTCCCAGTTGCTTTCCCCAACCAACCGATCTCATCTCAGTCTTATCTGGATTGGACCTCAGACAGGTAGCCCTGATTTCTACCTACACTGTCCCCCACAACTCTGAGTAATGCAACTGACAGCTTTAGCCAAGTCAGCAAAGATGGAGCTATAAAGCTCCATCGTCAATGTACTGAAGACACTCAACTCTTGCTTCTCACTAATCCTTCCAACAGTCATGCAAATATTAAGCAAGAGGGGTGATGAGGGAAACTGTCAGAAACCCAAATGAAAGTGCCCTCAGTGAACAGCAATTGCATACCACCACCTGCAGAGCACTCACCAAAGTCAGACTGAAACCATCCAAAAGCAGCCCCAATTCATTCCTGTGATGGTTTTGCAAATGAGTCAATGCCAACTTGTAGTAAACAGTATCCAAGGCAGATGACATATTTGATAATATCATCATGAACATCTGATCTTCATCTATCACCAACAGGAGTGTCTGTGCCATACTTAGCTCAGCAACAAGACAGACAAGGGTCAAAGAGATGAGAGGCCACTAAATACTGTGAGAGTTGTCTTACCACAGCCTTTTTACATAATCTTAACCAAAAATACAAGATTCAGTAAAGAAGCAATAGTTGGTAAGATAGCATCAAGCAATGGACTTCTGGAATTAAGAGCACGGTGAAGGATAAGAAAAAAAAACTGAGCCAGCAAGCCACTTTTACACATGCGGTGTCACCTTCAGAAATCTGCATCTACAGAGAGAGAGGAACTTTACTGAAGTCTCTAGATTGGTAGAAATTAACAAAGACACTGATTGATAAGGTTCTGCATGCAGATATCTATACACTCACATGCTTATACATACACATATAACAGAGTATTTGCACTTGGCGCACACTTAAACCCTTCAGGAAAATATTATGCACTCGCGCATACAGTTGTTTTCAGTCGTTCAGTCATAAATCCTCTTTTTCTTCCCTTTTTTTAAAATTAAAGTCTTAGCAAAGCATGCATTTTTCACCGATGACTATTTATATGCTAACTTCAAAGTTTTAAAATAAAAAAATTGGTTGAATTATTTAAACATTAAAAGGGCCTGAACAATTTTTAGTACACGAAAAGCTTATTTTACAATAACTAAAAAACAACAGCTTTCCTTCAAACCTTGGGGGGAGGGGGAGCAAAAACAAAAAAAAACCAAAAACACCTATGGGTTGAAATGAAACATTAGAAATAGAGTCTAAAAGAGTAAATCAAAAGTGCCATCGCAACCCTAAATATAGAATAAATTGTTAGCATGATATTACAATATACCCCGATATAATGCGACCCGATATAACACGAATTTGGATATAACGCGGTAAAGCAGCGCTCCGGGGGAACTCATGTATAGATTAAGGAAGAGATATTGGGTATGTCAGGGTTAGCTAACCCCAAATAACTTTTAAACCTTTTTCTAATTTTGGAAATCCATAGAGTTTTATCTACTTACATCAGGTCTGAATTTGGCACAGCATCATTTAAAACTTGAGAACCATTAGGTTTTTAAGCTTATGAAGACAGCAGCATTTTTAATACACAAAGTAGTTTTCCTACCTTCGACCCGTGATTCCAGGTGCTTATCCAGCTCAGCATCCTTTTTCACTGCCTCATCTGAGACCTTGGGGGCATTTGAAAAACAAACTAGCACAATACTCATGTTATCACGACTTCCCTATATAGTGGAGAGAAAAAAAAAAGTACATGAGACGGATCCTTAGTTTTAAAGCTCTTGCCTTCCTTGCTATTAATCACTCTAGCTTGTTCTAAGATAGATATTATAATGAACCATTGTTAACACAATTACTTTATTGCACATTTGTAACATGTTAATTAGCTGCAATATATTTCATGTAGAAAAAGATTATTTTATAGTCTTGAAATGTTATAGATTATCTTACAATTAATAATAAATATATAATTAAGCATTTCTTCACTTGTTTAAAAGATAACAAAAAGATCACCAGTTAAAATGAAGAAATTGTTTAACTGTTACCCAAACGAATAACAAATTAAAAAAGCTAATATTTTATTCTATGAAAATACTCAGGTGAGACATTACAGCTCATTCCAAATATATTCATTCATCTGAATTCTATTTGTGTCACTGCCTAAATTGCATTTCACTTTGATGCTATGAAGTTCCAAAAATGAATAAGATCACTTATATGGCCAAGAACCAACATAACGTTATGTTTCTCTATCCACCTCCCCAGGTCAGCCACTAATATATAGTTAATCTGGAACACACAATTTTCTTGCAAATTATGCAAAACTACAAATTTTTAATATCAATTTAATCTCCCACTTGGAAATTTTTACATATTTCCAGCTGATATTACAGTTCAACACATACTGTGCGAACACATCAACACTACTTTCTGTCAGAATCTCTCTCTTGTACCTCACTTTTTGCTCAGTAGTAATTTGCAAAACTATAACCCTAGCCCTAATTTAATTTACTACTGTACACCCATTCCCAGAGTGTATACTAATTCCCTGATTAATCAAAAGTTTGGTCTTTCCTCCCTCTGCCTGCCATGTTTGTATAAGCTTAATTGAAACTCTTGATGCTGTAGTCTGAGGAGCTTGTAACGGAGTTTAGTAAGGACTGGAAGAAGAATAGGTATCCTAGCTGCTTCTATATAGCATAAGGATTTGAAAGAGGGTTGTAAGAAATTATTCATTCTTGCACTGCAAATCTGGAGAGAATATTGTGACAACCACCAGTAACCAAACGAATATGGTAAACCCAGGGTTACTGGTCCTTATGTAGCCTTTTTTGTTCAGACCTACACCGGGGGCAGTTCCTAGCACCCATCATCACACCCACTCTCCTGCAGGAGCACAATAGGACTCTGGAGTAGGGAGAATACCATAGTAGAAAGGGCTTTGTTTTTAAAGTTTCCTTCTGCACCAGGCCTAAAAGGATTCTCACCTTTCGCAGTCAATAAAAGATAGTCGTTGGGACTCAAAAAATGCCCTCCTCTTCCAGAGTTGCAGAACATTGAGGCTAAAACGTCAAATTCAACTCCAATCTTGCAAGTGGTATGAACTTGTTCACATGGAATTTGGACATCAGTGCCCTATATTGAATCTGCCTATATGGAGCTCAGTGCAAGATCAGGGCTCAATTAAGCATTAAGTATATTATAGTAGTCCTGCCACATGCACAAGACTTGCAGATGTTGTTGGTTGGAAAAACAGCAGCACATTCAAGCGAAGCTTACAGTGTGTGCTGCAGGCTACAATGCAACCATGAAGAATTCTCTGGGCAACCAGAAGGAAGTGCAAGCTATTTGCATTACCTGAATTACAACCAGAGAGAAGTGAAATTCTTCTTTGTAACTGGTATTGTATTCATCTAAACAAAGATCAACAATTGTATAACAACTTGTAGGAAAAATAGTTACATACCTTATGTAAACAAGTATCGACCACCCAATTGCACACTTTTTCCAGGTCATCTGATACTTCAAGCCTAGACTTAACAAATTCACAGAGCTCTTCATTGCTCATAACATCCCAGATTCCATCACAAGCTAAGATGATAAATTCATCCTCTTCTGCTCTTAAAATTTCATAAACCTCAGGCTCTGGAGAAACAAGCTGTTCTGTAGGGCCTTTGCCATCAACACATTTGTAGTCATAGTCGCCCAGAGCTCGAGAAACTGCCAATGAACCATTAACACGCTGAATCATTACACTACCTCCTGCATTCTGGATTCGCTCCTTCTCCCTTGGGTTGCAAGGTTTGTGATCCTGTGTTGAAAAACACACTTGTCCATTTCTATAGAGAACAGCACGCGAATCACCACAGTTGATAAAGTATATATGCTCACGTGAAATCATAACTCCCACTGCTGTTGAGCCACTCCTGTCCATTCCATTTCTGAGGTCAGAAAAATTACGCATATATTCATCAATTTTCAAAAAGCCAGTTCTGATTCCACTCTTGACATTTTCCACTGAAGGCTCAAGAGCTGATCCTGGTTTTTCTGACGCCCTAAAATCATCATTGTTGGTGATGTGTTCTAATAAATGTGTTGAACAGTAATTTGCCACACGAGATCCTGCATGACCATCATAGACAGCAAAAAAGGACCAGTCCTCTAGGCCATGGGGAATACCTACAACAGCTGTGTGAGCATCTTCCATTTCCACTCTCCATCCCTGCATACTACTGAGGCCATAACGCAAGCCGTTCCCTGTACCATGAGCATTATGTTTATCAGTTTTTGGTTTATCCAAGAATGCACCCATGTTTACTTAATATTGAATCTGGAAAACAAAAGAAAAATCTTATTTATAAATCTATTATCCCACAAAAATCTTGTACAGCAATTTGTCAAACAATTCATATACAATTTTCTTACAGTACAGTCAGTGAATTACTGTATAACGAAGTGTGTACAACAAAGTATGCATTTTTATTCAGGTTAGCTATGGGGGGAAAATAAGGTCAGTATCAATTTTTTTTAAATGTGATCCTGTCGAATTAGACATTTTTGGTAGCTTACCCGCCACTGCCCTCAAGGGGGGGGAAGAGGACTTATTTTTGTCTTAGGAACATTTCATGCTCACTTATATTTATAAATGAAGGAGTCCTTCACATGGAAGGAGCAGTTTTGCTGCCTCTGTAGTACCTTTCTCCCCAGTCCATGTCCCTCCAATTCCATAAAAGTTACCAGGAAAAAATAGTACAGCCTCTCACTAATTTTTCTCCATAGTTTCCCAGAAGCTGTCCAGTGTAGGGGAGTCCTGGATAGCGCTGAGGAAGTGAAGTAACATTGGTAGGGAGAGGCTGGCCTGCTACTGGAACACTGAGTTTGGGGGCAACTTTTCCAAGAGGAGTTTGAGGACAAATCCTTCTCCCTCACCCACCAGCAAGATGATGGGGGTAATTTCCAGAAGAGAATCTTCAGAGAAGCCCCTTCTTAAACAAAAGTCTGGGAACAATCTGGCCTCCTGTTTGTGTAAGCAGTTCCAATTTTTAACTTTTCCAAAACACATTTCTTAAACTAATTTTGGATGCAATTTAAAATTCAAAAATATATAATTTGCCTAAATTAAAATTATCATACTGCAAATAAATCACACCATTCACAGTACTAGGAAAAATCAAGAACTACAAAACAAATACAGTTCTTCCGTTCCAATTAAAGACCTATTTAAAATAAAATAACTAAATGGATATAAGGACGGCAACCTTTTAAGATCATGACAGATAATTTACTCCAAATAATGAACTTGCAGTTCACACACATTCATTTTAAACAATATCCTTTACTGATCTTATTTTAGATAGAAGTCGTATCTTTCTGATTATCACAATGATTTTTAATGCTGTACTGAGAAACAACATTAATTACACTGCTCTACAGCCAAAATGCTTCTGAAATAAATGTAGTCAAACTTTACTAATTCCGGGTCACTGAGAACGAAAATGATGCTTAAAATTGTTGATTGGCTCTAGTTTTCAAGATATGCTATTGGGTCAGTATATATGACCCTTGACTTGGGAATGGCGGAAGATGTTTGTAGTGAAGTGACTTTTGCATCACAAAAGCGCAGTATAACCACTATGGTTAAGAAAGCCTATCACCTTTATTTTGGCTGCAAAATTGGAGATCAAGACAAGAGGTGGGCCCCACACATATGCTGCAACACTTGTGCAACCAATCTTCGTCAGTGGTTGAAAGGAAAAGGAAATCTATGCCTTTTGCAGTGCCAATGATTTAGAGAGACCCAACAGATCATACCAGCAATTGTTACTTCTGCATGGTGCCTCCAGTTGCGAAAGGTGTGTCAAAGAAGAAAAAGTGGACTGGCAAGGAAAAGACGGCATGGAAAGCCTTCCAGTTAGTGGCAATAAATTTTTTCGGAAACAACAAGGCAGACAACTACAGGTTGTTGGTTGAAAACCTCCTAAATGCATACAAAAGCCTTGGTTGCAACATGTCACTAAAGATACATTTTTTGCACTCTCATCTAGATTTTTTTCCACCGAACTGCGGAGCAGTGAGCGACGAGCACGGCGAGCGATTTCACCAGGACATTGCAACAATGGAGAAACGCCTTTTGTTTCATAATAAATTTTATTTATATAACCCTTTTGCTGATTTTTAAAGTGTTACATAAACAGGACAGGTGAAATATTATCATGTAAAGCAACCATAAACACATGGTTTACAATTTATGATTAAAACTCTACTATCTACACAATATACATAGACATAAAATGTAAAAACTTAAATATCTTAGAAACAGTAGCCAATCAGTTGTTTTAACTGTCATATTTGAATTCAGCACATCAAAATACCTAATAAATAGCACATTTTATCTCTGAAGCAGCCGACTTCTCAAAAATTGTACACCAGTGTTATTGTTCTAGTTTTATGCTGTATTATTTTGGTTTATATGTTTCTTTTCCAAGTCATTTCAGTTCTCTTTTGTATTACCATTCCCTTTAGCATAAAAGTTTCAAGTTCAACGAAGGGTCAAGCCAGAGTTGATAGAAACTGGTATGACTAAATGACATAATTCAGCTCCACCCTTTTCTTAAATAGTCTATACAGTCCTGAGGCAGATACCGTCAGATTTGAAAAACAGACAGATCAAAGCAGAGTTTTCTGTAATCACCCCTGAGGGCCCAGGTGCACAATGGCAGAATATCTACTGTAGAAAGGAATGTGAACGGAGGGGAAATTTACAATAAGCAATATCCATGTTCAAGCTCTAATTCAAAGTTTAAAAGTGCCATGCACACCTTTTTGTTGTTGTTGGTTTGTTTTTTTGTCATTCATGTTCTCCTCTCTCATTCTAGGACTAGATTATCCTGTGGTGCAAGGCAGGAACATGACCCTGCCAGTATTATATTATTAAACCTTTAAGATACACCTAGGCCTCTCCTTTTAATTACATAATCCTCATATATATTGCATATCAAAAACTTCTCAGCTAATTTTTTTTCCATTAAGCAGGGTACTAGAAGCTACTGATATTAAAAAAGTAAGTATGACATTCAGTAGTATTGTGACAATTTCCGACTAGACATTTTAAGTGATTAACTTCTGTGTTCTGTCCTCCATATTATAAAAGACATGCCTGGTAATTTAAAAAGAACCCTCCCCCTCAGATACTATCTTAATTTTATGTAATAAATACCTTATGTATTCTAACCACTCCAGTTGTAACAAAGAAGTGAGGCCCTGTGAGCTACTGAACTGCCTAAAATGTCAGATATCAGGGGGTAGCCGTGTTAGTCTGTATCTACAAAAACAACAAGGAGTCTGGTGGCACCTTAAAGACTAACAGATTTATTTGGGCATAAGCTTTCGTGGGTAAAAACCTCACTTCTTCGGATGCATAGAGTGAAAGTTACAGATGCAGGCATTATATACTGACATGTGGAGAGAGCAGGGAGTTACTTCGCAAGTGCAGAACCAGTGTTGACAGGGCCAATTCAATCAGGGTGGATGTAGTCCACTCCCAATAATAGATGAGGAGGTGTCAATTCCAGGAGAGGAAAAGCTGCTTCTGTAATGAGCCAGCCACTCCCAGTCCCTATTCAAACCCAGATTAATGGTGTTAAATTTGCAAATGAATTTTAGTTCTGCTGTTTCTCTTTGAAGTCTGTTTCTGAAGTTTTTTTGTTCAATGATAGTGACTTTTAAATCTGTAATAGAATGACCAGGGAGATTGAAGTGTTCACTTGCTGGCTTATGTATGTTACCATTCCTGATGTCCGATTTGTGTCCATTTATTCTTTTGCGGAGGGACTGTCCGGTTTGGCCAATGTGCATGGCAGAGGGGCACTGCTGGCACATATAACATTAGTGGATGTGCAGGTGAATGAGCCCTTGATGGTGTGGCGGATGTGGTTGGTCCTCTGATGGTGTCGCCAGAGTAGATATGGGGACAGAGTAGGCAACAAGGTTTGCTACAGGGATTGGTTCCTGGGTTGGTGTTTCTGTGGTGTGGTGTGTAGTTGCTGGTGAGTATTTGCTTCAGGTTGGGGGGTTGTCTGTAAGAGTGAAGGATCATTTTCCAGGATAGGTTGTAGATCATGGATAATGCGCTGGAGAGGTTTTAGCTGGGGGCTGTATGTGATGGCCAGTGGTGTTCTGTTATTGTCCTTGTTGGGCCTGTCCTGTAGTAGGTGATTTCTGGGTACCTTGCTCTGTCAATCTGTTTCCTCACTTCCCCAGGTGGGTATTGTAGTTTTACGAATGCTTGATAAAGATCTTGTAGGTGTTTGTCTCTGTCTGAGGGGTCGGAGCAAATTCGGTTGTATCTTAGGGCTTGGCTGTAGACAATGGATCGTGTGATGTGTCTTGGATGGAAGCTGGAGGCATGTAGGTAAGTATAGTGGTCAGTAGATTTCCGGTATAGGGTGGTGTTTATGTGATCATCACTTATTTGCACTGTGGTGTCCAGGAAGTGGATCTCTTGTGTGGACTGGTCCAGGCTGAGTTTGATGGTGGGGTGGAAATTGTTGAAGTCCAGGTGGAATTCTTCAAGGGCCTCCTTTCTGTGGGTCCATATGATGAAGATGTCATCAATATAGCGCAAGTAGAGGAGGGGCACTAGGGGACGAAAGCTGAGGAAGCATTGTTCTAAGTCAGCCATAAAAATGTTGGCATACTGTGGGGCCATGCGGGTACCCAAAGCAGTGACTTGAAGGTATAAGTTGTCCCCAAATATGAAGTGGTTGTGGGTGAGGACAAAGTCACAAAGCTCAGCCACCAGGCGTGCTGTGGCCTCATCAGGGATACTGTTCCTGACAGCTTGTAGTCCATCCTCATGTGGAATATTGGTGTAAAGTGCTTCTACATCCATGGTGGCCAGGATGGTGTTTTCAGGAAGAACACCAATGCATTGTAGTTTCCTCAGAAAGTCAGTGGTGTCTCGAAGATAGCTGGGAGTGCTGGTAGCGTAGGGTCTGAGGAGAGAGTCCAAATAGCCAGATAATCCTGCTGTAAGAGTGCCAGTGCCTGAGATGATGGGGCGTCCAGGGTTTCTGGGTTTATGGATCTTTGGTAGCAGATAGAATACCCCTGGTCGGGGTTCTGGGGGTGTGTCCATGTAGATTTGTTCCCATACTGTAGCTGGAAATTTCTTGAGCAGATGGTGTAGTTTCTTTTGGTATTCCTCAGTAGGATCAGAGGATAGTGGCCTGTAGAATGTGGTCTTGGAGAGTTGCCTGGCAGCCTCCTGTTCATAATCCGACCTGTTCATTATGACTACAGCACCTCCTTTGTCAGCCCCTTTGATGATAATGTCAGAGTTGTTTCTGAGGTTGTGGATGGCATTGCGTTCTGTACGGCTGAGGTTATGGGACAAGTGATGTTGTTTGTACACAATTTCAGCCTGTGCACGTCTGCGGAAGCACTCTATGTAGAGGTCCAGTCTGTCATTTCGACCGTCAGGAGGAGTCCACGCAGAGTTCTTCTTCTTGTAGTGTTGGTAGGAGGGTTCCTGTGGGTCAGTGCACTATTCAGTGGTGCGTTGAAAATATTCCTTGAGTCAGAGATGACAAAAGTAGGCTTCCAGATCACCGCAGAACTGTATCGTGTTCGTGGGGCAGAAAGAGAGTCACCGAGATAGGAAAGACTCTTCTGCTGGGCTAAGTGTGTGGTTGGAAAGATAGACAATGTTGTTAGATGAGTTGAGGGTACCACTGTTGTAGCCCTCTGTGGCAGGTAGGAGTTTAGATAGCTTACTGTCCTTTTTCCTCTGTAGAGAAGTGAAGTGTGCATTGTAAATGGCTTATCTCATTTTTGTAAAGTCCAGCCACGTGGAAGTTAGTGTGGAAGGTTGGTATTGTATGAGAGTCTCCAATTCTGAGAGCTCATTCTTGATCTTCTCCTGTCTGCTGTACAGGATGCTGATCAGGTGGTTCCTCAGTTTCTTTGAGAGTGTGTGGCACAGTCTCTCACCATAGTCAGTGTAGTATGTTGATTGCAATGGATTTTTTACCTTCAGTCCATTTGGTATGATGTCCACCCGTTTGCATTTGGAGAGGAAGATGATGTCTGTATCTGTGCAAGTTTTTTGTTGCGGTTGATGGATTTCCACTCCATACGGCTAAATTTAGTGCCTTGCATGGTGTCAAGTATCAGGGGATAGCCGTGTTAGTCTGTGTCTACAAAAACAACAAGGAGTCTGGAGGCACCTTAAAGACAAACAGATTTATTTGGGCATAAGCTTTCGCGGGTAAAAACCTCACTTCACTTTGAAGCACTCAAGACGGGTACCCAGAAATCACCTACTACAGGACAGGCCCAACAAGGACAATAACAGGACAATAACAGAACACCACTGGCCATCACATACAGCCCCCAGCTAAAACCTCTCCAGCGCATTATCCACGATCTACAACCTATCCTGGAAAATGATCCTTCACTCTCAGAGACCTTGGGAGGCAGGCCAAGTCCTTGCTTACAGACAACACTTGATATGATGACTGCAACTGGTTGCAACTGCATAGTTTAGGTTATGCTTTAGTTTCTATGCCCTTTGAATTTTCTATGTAGATTTTATTTGGTTTCTCTTCACATTTTTTTTTTAATAAGAAGTCTTTGTATTTGGATTCTGATTGAATTTTTTTTCTTGGAGTCCTACTTTTCACTGTTGATCAGTAGCTTGGGGTGGAGGAACAAAACAACTTTGTCTAGCTACACAAAACTTGATAAAGGTGAATACTGAGCACATCTGGTCCAACAGGCAGGATTTTTTTTTGTTAATATGGGATTTAACATAATTTGTAGCTGTAATTCATAGAATTACTGAAAAATTATATGCACATATAAGCCTGCTGGATTTTGGGAGGGCAAACCCAAATCCAATTGATAAATGGATTAGGCATACACAAGACCTTCTTCATTAGGAATGTCACTTTTCTGTCAGATGTTATGCTACAAACAGAGGGATTTATGGTCGGCTGCTAATGGATAAAATATTCTATCAACAGCTGCACTCCTATACCCCCGTCCCCACCTGCAGTTGTGCACAATTAAAAAAAAAAAATAACACTCTCAAAACCCTTTGTTTGGAAGCAAGTAGTGTTGCTTCCCCTAAACATACCTGACACAAATTGATGAAATTATGGAAATTAAAAGTTAAGCCATATTACACTACACACTCTTCACTCTTTCATCCAGCAACATGTGCACTTTCCTATCTCCCCACTTATAGATCACATAGCCACAACCCTGGTCTGCTCCTCCAGCAAAACCGGTCTTCCATCAATCTCTTTAATTGCCTTTCCGTAATTCACTCAACTACCTTTTCATAACACAACCACTGCCACCACCAAACAGCCACTATTACACTAGTATTGGGAAGGAAAATCTGGTAGATGGGTGTGTGCAGAAAGACAAACAGGAGACAGAGTTAAAGTTCCAGTGCATGGTAGTTGTGGTAACAATAAGCTATGCACTTGTCGGTAGAGAAGTAGAGGATATGAATTATTCACATGACTTAACTTTTAATTTCTTCTCATTTGAGGGTTTGTCAGGTATGTGGTGTATGCAACTGGTTCACAACTAAGTTTTGTGTGTATTAATTGTAAAGACAAAACCATAGAAGATCCATCTAGTTTGATCCTGCATTATAGGCAGAGCAGGTAGCAATAGTTATAGTTATATAAAATAGTTGTGCCTTCCTAACATTTTCCAGTAAAATTCCTTGTTTTCAATTGCTTACAACTTTGTCAAACTAACATTTCAGGCTGAAAGTTTCTATGACTCATAGACTTTAAGGTCAGAAGGGACCATTATGATCTTCTAGTCTGACCTCCTGCACAACCCAGGCCACAGAATCTCAACCACCCACTCCTGTAACAAATCCCTGACCTATGTCTGAGCTACTGAAGTCCTCAACTTGTGGTTTAAAGATTTCAAGGTGCAGAGAATCCTGCAGCAAGTGACCCATACCCCATGCTATGTTTGTTTTTGCCATCAGCAAAAATGGTGCAATCGTTTTCAACTATAAATTTAGGGGGAAATAGGCAGTGTTTCCAACATTAATTTATTTCCAGGCATTCTGAAGAGATCTAGAAATGCCATACTTAGGAGCAAAAGCCTGCAATTTGGCACAGGGAAAGTCTTGAGGCTCAAGAGATGGCCCCATAAAATTTTATCCGGATTTGGCCAATTAAAGCCCTGAAAATTTTCCATTTGTTACATGCTTAATAAAGCTGGTTCGAGGTTGGCTGCTAAAATCTTTGAACTTCTAACTCCCTTGGAACTCTCTGAACATTGAGCAGGTTTTCTATCCTCATGGAGTTCCTTATATGACCCGGTATTGTAGAGAGGCAAAGCAGTAGCTGAAAAATAACCTTTGGCTGAAAAGCACTGCATTAGAATCTAGGAGGCAACCATGAAGTTCAGTTTCAACTCTTCCACTAACAAGAACTAATTGTGCCCTTCACATGTCTTATTATTGAACAAGGCCTCATTCATAGTCCTCTCAAGACACAAACAATCATCATTCACCCCCATTTTACAGATGGGATAACAGATTGCACAAAACGAGTACTGGCACAACTGGATAAAAACCTAGAGCTCTAATATGAAAGGCCCATTTAACCAAACTGCATTTCAGAATGAACATGCCAAACCTGTGGATTCAGATGTTCTGTCTATAACCACTGCTCTATCCTCTAGTCCATTGTCCCCTGGAGCCTGAAATAGAATTCTGATTGCCAACACTGTTCCACTGTCTAGCAAATAGTTGTGTAAGCCATTAGAGTGGATTTTGCATTCCCTTCCAATGGTAGGCCCTCCCACATAGACGACAACTGCTTATTGCTGCTACCAATTACTATTTTAGCTCAAGTTCTAAGAATTTGTGCCAGGAACTTAAAGGTCCTGGGTACTAACACTGCTAATGACACATGCGGTGGGATCTATATGGTTCTAACTCCATTACAGTTCCTTGTGTAACTAACATATCTCCATTTTGGCATATGCATTATGATACAGTCTGTAATTACCACATATAATTTGCTCTGCAGAACCCCATTATTCAGTGCACTGAATGAATGATGAATGAGACATTTGCAAGCTGAGAAAATGTTCTCTTACAACTAAGTGCTAGACTTGGATTTAGGAGAGGAGGGATTATATCCCAGGCTGAGTCAGACTTTTTTGTGGCGCTAAGCAATATATGTATAACAAGGCAGAATTAATTAATTCTAAGTTTCCTAATTTTTGAGTGATTGACTTTGCAACATTAATGGTCTCTTAACAGTTTTCCGCATGTAATATTAATAGTAATGCTCTTTTTCCAACTTGACTTCAAGACACTAACACAATTTTCAACCTTCTACTATCATCAGACTGGCAAAATTTGTGTTTTATGAAAAGTTAATTATCGGGTTTTGTTATACAATGTAGAAATTCTCAGCAAATCCTCTCACAGATTAATCCTCTTTGATGTAGAGCAATGATTGATGAGGTAGTCTAAACTTTATACATAGTAAATTCCTTTACTTTGAGTGGCTATTAAAAAGTGAAAGGGAATGGTTTGATATGAACAAGGAGGAAAAACATTGTTTTATTTAAGCAGGCATGTGTTCTACTATCGTATACACAAGGCTGTGTACTCCTCAGCTGTGCAATTTGAAGAGAAATCAATCCCTTGTCACAAAATATGTGCTCCAGAATCTAAGCTTTCACTTTTAAAAATGAATGTTTCTACTATGGCTGTGAAAATAACTACAAACATGTAATCAACACAATGTCGTCTTCCTGAATATGAAGACAGTATGAAAAAATGGTTACTAACCTTCTGTAACTGTTGTTCTTCGAGGTGTGTTGCTAATGTCCATTCCAATGTAGGTGACTCCCAATCAGTTGTGGGGGAGGGTTTGGAGTTCATTGACAAGCAGACTGTAGCACCACTCTGCCAAACCCAGCATCATCTCCAGCCTGCTGACTGACGGCATAGTGAGACAAAAAAGTGTGGACTGAAGACCACGTTGCTGCTCTACAGATGTCCTGGATAGGAACCTGTGCCATGAATGCACGTGAAGATGCTTAGGCCTTTGTAGAATGCACCCTCAGGCAGGACCGGGGACCTTCATCAGGTTCATGAAATGATCCACGATGAAATTCTCTGGGCTGAGGCTATGAGACCCTTCATCCTGTCTGCAACTGCCACAAAGAATTAAGAAGTTCTCCAAAATGATTTAGTCCTTTCTACGTAGAAGGCAAGAGCATGTCTGACATCCAGGGAATGAAGTCGCTGCTCCCGTTTCTGGCATGTGGTTTCAGATAGAAGACTGGAGAGGTCCGAGACCTGGTTACTATGGAATTGTGAAACCACCTTTGGGAGGAAGGCTGGGTGAGGGCGCAGCTGGGCCTTGTCCTTGAAGAATACTGTATATGGAGGCTCTGAAATAAGGGTCTTAATCTCCGAGACCCTTCTGGCTGACATAATAGCCACAAGGAAGGCCACCTTCCAGGACAAGTAGAGCGGAGAACACGCTGCCAATGGCTCAAATGGGGGACCCAGGAGCCATAACAATACTAGGTTGAGATCCCAGGGTGGGATTGCTTGTTGTACCTGGGGATACAGTCTGTCAAACCCCTTGAGACAACAACTACAGATAGAGTTTGTAAAGACAGACAGGCCGTTTACCCATGGGTGAAACGCAGAAACTGCAGCCAGGTGGACTCTAATCGACTACACCGATAGCCATTGCTGCTTCAGGTATAGCAAGTAGTCCAGAATGGCACTGATGACCCATGGGTGAGACACCTTTCTGCACCGACCAGATCAAGGACCTTTTCCACTTTGCCTCGTATGTAGCTCTAGTGGACGGCTTTCTGCTTCCTAAAAAAAAAAACTTCTTGAACTGGTTCAGAGCGTGCTAGCTCCAAGAGGTTCAGCCATGGAGCTTCCAGGCCATGAGTTGGAGGCCTTGAAGTGAAGAAAGTGGGCCATGCAAAATTCCCATAAGCGAAGTGCCTCCTGGCACAGGTGAGAAGAGCATGCTTCGTCCTGCCTGTTGATCTAGGAAATGGCTGTTGTCTGTAAGGACTGACATGCACCTGCCTGCTACATGGGTTTGGAACTCCTGGCAGGCCTGAGCTCTGTGATGTTGATGTGTAACAAGAGCTCTTCCAGGGATCAGAGGCCCTGAGTTTTTAGGAACCCCAAGTGAGCTCCCACTAGCTGGGAAGTAATTTGAGGGAAGTAATCACAGATGGGGGAACTGTAATGACCAAGTCTAGAAGGTGTCGGCGTGGCGAGTATACCAATGCCAGCCACGCCTGGAGAGGTCCGAAACAAAGTCTCGCATGCTGAACCACATAGTATATGATGCCATGTGTCCCAGGAGCTGTGAGCAATTTCTCGAAGTGGCGATAGGGTGATTCCTGATACTTTCTATAAGCCTCTTTACTGCTTGGAAGCATGCTTCTGGACAGAAGCTCTGGCCTGTAATGAGTCCAGAATGGCCCCAATTAATTCTAACCTCTGGACCAGGGAGAAAGTGGACTTCTTTGCATTTATGAGAAGACCTAAGTCCTGGAAGGTCAACTGTATTAATGTCACAACTTTCGCTACCTGAAGTCTGGACCTCCTTCTGACTAGGCGGTCGTCGAGGTACGGCTAAACCTGAACCCCTTGTTTCCTCAGGAAGGCTGCGATGACCGCCATGCACTTTGTGAACACCCGAGGGGCTGCCGACAGACTGAATGGGAGCACCGTAAATTGATAGTGCACATGGTTCACGACCAATCTGAGGACCCTTCTGTGTCCCTGAAAGATTGCAATCTGGAAATAAGTGTCCTTCAAGTCAAGGGCAGCATACCAGTCCCCTGGATCCAAGGAAGGAATGATGGAGGCCAAAGAGACCACGTGGAACTTCAGCTTCTTCATTAATTTGTTGAGGTTTCACAGGTGCAGATTCGGTCTGAGACCATCACTGGCTTTTGGGATTAAGAAATAGCAGGAGATCATCCCGCCCCTTAGCTCCGGTGGAACCTCCTCCACTGCGTCCACCCTTAGGAGCGACTGCACCTCTTGGGCTAGAAGTTGCTTGTGAGAAGGGTGCCTGAAGAGGGAGGGGGAGTGGGAAGGAGGGGAACAACAAAACTGAAGGGTGTATCCCAGCGCTATCATGCGTAGCAGTCATCATTCTTCAATGAGAGCCACAAATTCTTGTCTGGACTCCTGAGGAAGCAACTCCTTAAATTTCAGCATAGAGTTCCAGGAGTTGAAATGGTACCTGCTCAGGAGTGCCTGCTGATTGGCGATCCTGAGCTGGAGACCTCCTTTCGAATAGCACTTCCTCCCAAAAAGGTTTCACTTTTTAGCATCCTTGGCCATAGATGTCGGTCCCTGCTGGCCCTTCCTTTCCCTCCCGTTTGCCATCACCACCACCAGAGCCCAGTGGTGCGTGAGTGTATAGGAACGCTAACCCCTTAGCCAGAACAAAGTATTTTCTTTCAGTTTTCTTAGCTGTCGGCTGAAGGATGCTGGGGTCTGCCACAACACTCTTATGGGATCCCTGATGGCATCACTCAGGGGCAACGCCACTCTTACAGAGCCCGTTGCTGCCAAGATATCAGTGATCTGGTGGGGAAAGCAATCTGGGCTCTGAAGCATTCCAGTTCCAGAAAGTACGAGGAACTGCCACTGCCCCGGTGGCCACGCTGCAGGTTGGATCTCCTGGCTTGAGTTCATAGTGGGATAGCGCCGGCTGGAATGGTGGTGCCAGCTCCTCCATGAGACACAAGACTCCGCCTCCAAGGATCCCTCCCGAGACCAGGGTAGAGCCGTGCCGACTGGTGCCAGGAAGGAGGGACCAGGGGCTGTGCTATCACAGCTGGTTTCCCCTTTGAAACTATCTGAGGCCTCCAGCCCCCAGAAATCTTTCCTGTCAGTGCCGCCACTGAGAGCTCCTGTAAGAACAGGGACAGCAGTACCAGTAGAATGAGTAAGTCCCTCACTGCCGCAAATGGCTCTGGCATTGACAGTACCAGTAGATCAGTGGGACTCCAGTGCTCTCTCCTGGTGGCAAGTCTATCAGCACTAAACTCAATGGCTCCCATTAGAGGACCCGAATCAATGGCATGGCGCAGGTTGTTGGTGCCACAGGGTGGCCCAAAGTAGGTCACACCCTAGCAGTATCCCTCTGCCCTGCCAACCTCAGTATTGGAGATCGGCCTCTGTCGGTCTTCCTATGGTGAATGGTGACTAGGATCTCTCATCAGCACATCTTTCTTAGACAATGAGGATGTTTGATGGTGCTGAGGTTCCTTAGACGCAGTCGGTGTGTCTTGCCTCAGTGCCGGAGATGCTGAACGAGATCGGATATCCCAAAGTGTACCTGGGGTGCTCCTTACTGAGGCTGAAGTACTTGGTGCCGACTCTGAGTGACCTGGCTCCAAGGGAGGTTGGAGTGCTTCTTGCATGAGGATAGATTGGAGCCTAGCATCTCTAACCTTTTTGGTGAGGGGCTTGAAGTCCCTACAGATCTTGCACCGCTCCTGCATGTGAGCTTCCTCCAGACACTTGACGGAGCTTGAATGGGGGTCACTCACAGGCATAAGCTTGTGACAGGACTCACAAGGCTTAAATCTCAGAGACCGAGCCATGCCCCGGTGCTGGGCAGAGTTAACCCTGCCTAGTGGGGGTCACTAACTCCTAACTATATACTAATAACTGAAAACTTAATTCCTAAAATCAACTATATACAATAAGACAGAGAAAAGTCCACTGAGGAGTACTTGCAGAAGCAAGAATGAGTTGTAGTTCCAGTGACATCACAGGACAAGGGGTAAGAAGGAACTGAGGGGACGGTGGGTTGGCAGGGCTCTTTATACCTGCGCTTTGAGAGTGCAACTCCAGGGGGCACCAGAGTCAACCCAACAGATACCACTGAAGGAAAAACTTTCTGGCAGCGGTGCTCCAGGTGAGCACACACCTACATTAGAATGGACATGAGCAAGCATTCAAAGAACAACAGCTATGAAACTGCCCCATTCATTCTAATGGGATGTTAAATGAAGTTGACAATTTAAAATGCCAAACACTTAATTATTTCACCACAGGTTATTTGAGCAGAAACAAGCAGCTAATACATTTATCCCATAATTCCAAACAGCCTCCAGTAATTCCTCACATGCTCGAAGTCTCAAGAGTACCGCCAGCTTCTAAAATGCAGGTATGCGCTGTCAATTCAAAAGTCTTTGGCATAAAGCAGAGCAACAGCATGCAATTCAGCTTTACATAAAAACAAGTGATACAGGGATCAGCATGTCATATTTACTGTTATTCTTTGTAGACATAATACAATGGCCCTCATATATAAAAGCTATTAACTAGCATATCATAAAGAAGGAAATTGGATACACAGATATTGAGATTGTAAGCCTCATATTACTTGTAACTTGCAAATTAGTGTGACATATCAGTGCAGTGTTTTGCTCAGCCTGTCTACATCATCATGTTTCTATTCTTATCTGAAATAGTGTCTGATTTTCAGTTATAACACTGCTGCTCAATACTGTAAAAACACACAGAGCAACTCATCCAACTGAGCCAAAGAACTGACATCTCAGGAAGCTGTCTGATCGAGATAGTCTTAATTTTTTTATTTTCCTCACTGAGATGTTTTTGTTTTGAATCTTTAAATTAGACTCCATAATAAAAAGAAACTAACCAACCAAATTTCCCAAGACCTGCGGAAATGGGTTTTCTTATCAAGTGGTCGGTGCCAGATGCTTCAGAGGGAATGAACAGAACAGAGCAATTATCAAGTGATCCATCCAGTCTCAACTGTTTGGCAGGATTCCTGCATCTGACGTACTTAAACACTTTTTTTGCTGTTAGTTTTCATGTCTTTTGCTAGCTGTTCGTCAAGTTTTTTTGGCCTGCCTAATTATAGTTTTACACTTAAGAACATAAGAAAGGCCGTAACAGGTCAGAACAAAGGTCCATCTAGCCCAGTATCCTGTCTACCGACAGTGGCCAATGCCAGGTGACCCAGAGGAAATGAACCTAACAGGCAATGATCAAGTGATCTCTCTCCTGCCATCCATCTCCACCGTCTGACAGACAGAGACTAGGGACACCATTCCTTACCCGTCCTGGCGAATAGCCATTAATGGACTTAACCACCATGAATTTATCCAGTTCTCTTTTAAACTCTGTTATAGTCCTAGCATTCACAACCTCCTCAGGTAAGGAGTTCCACAAGTTGACTGTGCGCTGCGTGAAGAACTTCCTTTTATTTGTTTTAAACCTGCTGCCTATTAATTTCATTTGATGACCCCTAGTCCTTGTATTATGGGAATAAGTAAATAACTTTTCCTTATCCACTTTCTCCACATCACTCATGATTTTATGTACCTCTATCATATCCTCCCTTAGTCTCCTCTTTTTCAAGCTGAAGAGTCCTAGCCTCTTTAATCTCTCCTCATATGGGACCCGTTCCAAACCCTTAATCATTTTAGTTGCCCTTTTCTGAACCTTTTCTAGTGCCAGTATATCTTTTTTGAGATGAGGAGACCACATCTGTACGCAGTATTCGAGATGAGGGCGTACCATCGATTTATATAAGGGCAATAATATATTCTCAGTCTTATTCTCTATCCCCTTTTTAATGATTCCTAACATCCTGTTTGCTTTTTTGACCGCCTCTGCACACGGCATGGACATTTTCAGAGAACTATCCACGATGACTCCAAGATCTTTTTCCTGACTTGTTGTAGCTAAATTAGCCCCCATCATATTGTATGTATAGTTGGGGTTATTTTTTCCAATGTGCATTACTTTACATTTATCCATATTAAATTTCATTTGCCATTTTGTTGCCCAATCACTTAGTTTTGTGAGATCTTTTTGAAGTTCTTCACAGTCTGCTTTGGACTTAACTATCTTTAGCAGTTTAGTATCATCTGCAAACTTTGCCACCTCACTGTTTACCCCTTTCCCCAGATCATTTATAAATAAGTTGAATAGGATCGGTCCGAGGACTGACCCTTGGGGAACACCACTAGTTACTCCTCTCCATTCTGAGAATTTACCATTAATTCCTACCCTTTGTTCCCTGTCTTTTAACCAGTTCTCAATCCATGAAAGGACCTTCCCTTTTATCCCATGGCAGCTTAATTTACATAAGAGCCTTTGGTGAGGGACCTTGTCAAAGGCTTTCTGGAAATCTAAGTACACTATGTCCACTGGATCCCCCTTGTCCACGTTTGTTGACCCCTTCAAAGAATTCTAATAGATTAGTAAGACACGATTTCCCTTTACAGAAACCACGTTGACTATTGCTCAACAGTTTATGTTTTTCTATGTGTCGGACAATTTTATTCTTAACTATTGTTTCGACTAATTTGCCCGGTACAGACGTTACACTTACCGGTCTGTAATTGCCGGGATCACCTCTAGAGCCCTTTTTAAATATTGGCGTTACATTAGCTAACTTCCAGTCATTGGGTATAGAGGCTGATTTAAAGGACAGGTTACAAATCTTAGTTAACAGTTCTGCAACTTCATATTTGAGTTCTTTCAGAACTCTTGGGTGAATGCCATCTGGTCCCGGTGACTTGTTAATGTTAAGTTTATCAATTAATTCCAAAACCTCCTCTCGTGACACTTCAATCCGTGACAGTTCCTCAGATTTGTCACCTACAAAAGCCAGCTCAGATTTGAGAATCTCCCTAACATCCTCAGCCGTGAAGACTGAAGCAAAGAATCCACTTGACTTGCTACAGTATATGCTCCTTTCTATTTTCCTCAGTAGCATTTGACTTCCAATTTTTAAAGGATGCCCTTTGGCTTCTAACCACCTCTTTTACTCTGTTTAGCCATGGTGGCATTTTTTGGTCATCTTACCGTTTTAATTAATTTGGGGTATACATTTAGTTTGAGTCTCTATTACAGTGTTTTTAAAAAGTTTCCATGCAGCTTGCAGGCACTTCATTCTTGTGAGTGTTCCTTTTAATTTCTATTTAACTAGCTTCCTCATTTTTGTAAAACACTGCCAAAATGCTTCTGAAATAAATGTAGTCAAACTTTACTAATTCTGGGTCACTGAGAACGAAAATAATGCTTAAAATTGTTGATTGGCTCTAGTTTTCGAGATATGCTATTGGGTCAGTATATACTACCCTTGACTTGGGAATGGCGGAGGATAAGTGAGTTATAAAGGGAAGGGATCTCAATTTAAACCAGAAATGACTAAAATACACCTTTGACTGGATCTATGAATAAATCTATGACTGGGTTTGGACAGTACTTGCTTTTTAGGCAAAACAATGAATGATGCAATCTGAAGCTGGTATTGCATCATACATGATATGAATTGCATCATGTTATTCCTAGAAGTCATGGATGATGCAATCATAACGAAGCTTACATCACTCTGCTGAACTAATTGCCCTATATCAGCTCTAGAAATCATACAGTGTCGTGCTCTCTTATTTGTCAGTGTTTGATTTTGCAAAGGGACACATTTCTGTTTAGCCAAAGTGAGCAGAGATGCCTCATACTTGTGTAAACAGTGCAGATAACTTCTGCTATGTTTGTGGTGAAGTGACTTTTGCATCACAAAAGCGCAGTATAACCACTATGGTTAAGAAAGCCTATCACCTTTATTTTGGCTGAAAAATTGGAGATCAGGACAAGAGGTGGGCCCCACACATATGCTGCAACACTTGTGCAACAAATCTTCGCCAGTGGTTGAACAGGAAAAGGAAATCTATGCCTTTTGCAGTGCCAATGGTTTGGAGAGAGCCAACAGATCATACCAACAACTGTAACTTCTGTATGGTGCCTCCAGTTGGGAAAGGTGTGTCAAAGAAGGAAAAGTGGACTGTGCATTATCCAAACATTCCATCAGCTATACGCCCAGTACCCCATGGAGAAGGACTGCTGGTTCCTAATGCACCAGAATCATTCTCACTTGAGTCAGACGAGGAAGAGGAAGAGGATGAAACTTCTGGTCCTGAACCATCAATGTCACAGGAACCACATTTTCTCCCATCCTCCTCCTCTGAACCACACCCCATAACAAGGTGAACTGAATGATCTTGTCAGGGATTTGGAACTACCCAAGAGTAAGGCAGAGCTGTTGGGCTCCACACTACAGCAGTGGAATCTCCTGGCAGGTGATGTTAGGGTTTCCATGTTCCGTGACCATCATAAGGATCTTGTCCCATTCTTCTTCATGGAAGGTGATCTTGTAGCCGGCAACAACATCGATGGTGTGATGGCAGCCCTCAACATCGTTCATGATCCAGATGAGTGGAGACTGTTCATTGATTCATCGAAAACGAGTCTTAAAGCTGTTTTACTGCATAATGGCAATGTTTTGCCATCAATTCCAGTCAGTCATGCAGTCCATATGAAGGAAACCTATGACAACATGAAACAACTTTTGAGGTGCATAAACTATGACCAACATCAGTGGCAGCTTTGTGGCGAATTGAAGGTTGTTGCTCTCTTGCTTGGTCTGCAGACTGGATACACAAAGTACTGCTGTTTTCTCTGCAAATGGGATAGTCGTGCAAGAGATTCCCACTACATCAAGAAAGATTGGCCACTCCGACAGTCATTGGAGCCTGGGAGGAAAAGTGTTCAGCATCCACCACTTGTTGAATCAAGGAAGATTTTGTTACCACCCTTACACATCAAGCTGGGTCTGATGAAGAACTTTGTCAAGGCCATTGACAAAACACAAGCAGCTTTCAAGTACCTCTGTGGAAAATTTCCAAGGTTAAGTGAAGCTAAGATAAAGGAAGGTGTCTTTGTTGGTCCTCAGATTCGTGAACTTCTTCGAGATGATGCATTTGACCATGCACTGCGTGGCAAGGAAAAGACGGCATGGAAAGCCTTCCGGTTAGTGGCAATAAATTTTCTCGGAAACAACAAGGCAGACAACTACAGGTTGTTGGTGGAAAACCTCCTCAAGGCATACAAAAAGCCTTGGTTGCAACATGTCACTAAAGATACATTTTTTGCACTCTCATCTAGATTTTTTTCCACCAAACTGCGGAGCAGTGAGTGACAAGCACGGCGAGCGATTTCACCAGGACATTGCAACAATGGAGAAATGCTATCAGGGCAAATGGAGCCCATCAATGCTTGCAGACTATTGCTGGACAGTGACAAGAGATGCTCCATTTAATGAATACAAGAGACAAGTCAAGAAGCGCCGAGTAGACACTGAAGAGGACTAAACTATGTACATAATAGTTTTTTGCCTTTTGTTTCATAATAAATTTTATTTATACAACCCTTTTGCTGATTTTTAAAGTGTTACATAAACAGGACAGGTGAAATATCATGTAAAGCAACCATAAACACATGAAAAGACCTAGGTTTACAATTTATGATTAAAACTCTACTATCTACACAATATACATAGACATAAAATGTAAAAACTTAAATATCTTAGAAACAGCGGCCAATCAGTTGTTTTAATGGTCATATTTGAATTCAGCACATCAAAATACATAAAAAATAGCATATTTTATCTCTGACGCAGACAACTTCTCAAAAATTGTAGACCAGTGTAATTTCTCTTTTTGAAGTTAAATGCTAGTGTGATGGATTTCTTTCATATTTTCTGCCCTACACAGATGTTACATTTAATTACATTATGGTTGCTACTACCGAGCGGTTCTCACTATATTCATCTTTTGGACAAGGTGCTGTGCTCCACCACTTAGGACTAAATCAAGAACTGCCTCCTCCATTGGGGTTCCAGGACTAGCTGCTCCATGAAGTAGTCATTAATAGTGACTAGATATTTTATCTTTGCATTCCGTCCTGAGGTGACATCTATCCAGTCAATATGGGTATAGTTGAAATCCCACATTATTACTGGGTTTTCTGGTTTTATAGCCAGAAATGCTCAGATCTCTCTGAGCATTTCATAGTCACCGTCACCATCCTGGTCAGGTGATCAGTAGTAAATTCCTACTGCTATACTCTTATTATTCAAGCATAGAATTTCTATCCAGGCTTGAATAATAAAAACTCATTATATATAAACTGTGGAGATACAGAATTATAGAGAAATGTATAAGCTGAGAAAGTATATAAACTGAAATTCTGTCTTGTAAATATTGGATTTTGTCACACACATAGGCCAACTGGAAGCAGTCTTTCAGCAAATCAGCCCACTTACAGTTGTTATGGAAGGCTGAGGTTACTATACCCATGTATACAACATTCAGTGAAAATATGAAGAGATGCCAAATCACAACATTTTACAGATCTTATAAAAGGCCTTGTTTAGGCAGAATCAAACAGGTTGCCATCAAACTGATGGAAGAAGCATGAATCCCTGACAGTGGAAACCTTCTAGATCTCAGTACAGGATCTCCAGATGGTTACCTGCAAAAAAAATGGTAGCCTTGGAAACTGACCTTTTTTTTTTTTTATGGCCACGAGCTACAAAAAAATGCCTCTACAAGGAGACATCCTACCTAGGTACTATTTAATGGATTGGGTGAGACATTTAGAAAGATTTAGGAAAAAACAGAAAGGAAAATATTTTGATTTATGTGGAAGAGTGCGCTGACCCTGGGAGCTCCTGAAGACAACTTCATCAGTAGAAGAGAGCCAAGATGAAAGCAATGAGGAAAGTAACATTAAAATGGACAACCCCATGCGTTTTGCAATTCCACAGCCACTGAATTTACCACTCAAAATATCTCAACTTTTATTTTTTAAATTATGTTAAATGCAGTTAAGAGAAAAATCATGAAAGCGGGGGGGGGGAGAGATAGCTCAGTGGTTTGAGCATTGGCCTGCTAAACCCAGGGTTGTGAGCTCAATCCTTGAGGGGGCCATTTAGGGAACTGGGGTAAAAATCTGTCTGAGGATTGGTCCTGCTTTGAGCAGGGGGTTGGACTAGATGACCTCCTGAAGTCCCTTCCAACCCTGCTATTCTATGAGTTGAGTAAGCCCAAACAGTCTGCAGCGCCTGAAACAATTAGTTCAGAAGTGAACTCTGCCACATTAATCTCAAATCAAGAACATGTGAGTTCCATGATTCCACAGCTGCAGAATTTTGTATTTTTCCCCAAGATACTATGAAATTCAACATTTCTGCCATGAAATGCATTGTTTTGCTGCAGCCAAGCAAGCACCTGACATTTTGTTTTCTGTCTAATTCTAATGTCAGAATACTTTCTAGGAAAAGAGAGAAAATAAATGAGATTTGCTGGATAACTGAATATCAAACTTCACATTAGGGATAGACACAATGGACTGAGCCACAACACAGGTCTGTGATGCAAAAGGTGTCTGCCAAAGACTGAGGTAAAATTCAGGGCAAATCTAGAGACATCTGGGAGGAGGCTGAGGAAATATGGTCTCTGTGGCCAATACTAAATTATTACGGTGACCTTAATTCAATTACTCCCTTTTTGTCTTCACAGGGTTTTCAGACTCAACTTAGGAGGAGGGAGCTGAAGAAAGCAGTCACCTCCCAAGGATAGAGGATCTCAGTGTCAAACAAAAACAGGGGGAGCTGAGAATTGAAATAGAAGACAAAGTTGTCCCCCTGACATAGGCCCTGTGCAGCAACATCCTGAAGAGCTTGTTTGTTCAGCTGCCATTTTTCAGAGGAAATGGTGGATGTATTGAGTCAGGCCCAATTGAAAGTATGTCAACCAGACAGTCAGATGAGCTTTTTCTACCTTGGTAACAATCCAGTTCGGGCCTGGAGATAGAATATGTAAGCCAATGGGGGGGAAACCAAGAGAAATCCTATCTATCTGTTGCATTCTCTGAGGATAGCAGAAATGGAGATTTATGGCAGGAAGTGCATTAGATCACCAGGCCCACTGCCCTGAACTCCAAGAAGCTGATGTCCCTACACAAACCGGACTGGGACTACAGAGAGTGACATGATTTGAGACCCATGAAAACTTTTCACCTCCAGAGGCTGAGATCAGTTGTCATCCTAGATACCTGGGGATTTAACTATAGCTTGCCCTTAAAGAGGTACAACTTGAGACACCAGCGAAGAGCTCTCTGGACCCAAAAGATAAATGCAATTCTACAAGGGACTCTTCTCAATTAACTCTAACTCCTGATAAACAGAAACATCTCTTGTACTGTGTTTGCTACTGAGACTAGGAGGCAAGAATGTAACTCTCACTTTCACTGTTATTAAAAACCAATGCCTGGAAAGCAGTTCAGAAGAAATTTGAGGACTCAATCCCATTTCAACAGCTAATCTGGTGGCAATTCCCTCCACTGGAAAAAAATTCTCTTGATAAAGCAGAAAAACTGAGACTTCTCTAGGGACCCCTGCAAATCTCAAATTTGTCTTTCTATACTTTGTACAGTTTGTCACAACTATGGCTAGTGAACTTCTTGTGCTCAGGAGCTGGCCATTCAAAAATATATAGTTTTCTCAATGGAGAAAGAAACTGGAAACAGTTATACAATAAATAAAATGGGGCCCATGAAGAAAATGATGTGATTTTGTAATTAAAGGCAGTTGTATTGCATAAAATAAACAGTTAAATTAAAGGATTCAGACAACCTTAATTTCTGCTCTTTCCTAACTACTGAGTGCTTGTCTTTAATTTTATAAAGAATAAACTCTTACCCCAATATTTTCTGTTTCTGCTTGAATACCTCTCAGTCTTAGGGTACGTCTATACTTACCCGCTGGTTCGGCGGCAAGCAATCGATTTTCTGGGATCGATTTATCGCGTCTTGTCTAGACATGATAAATTGATCCCGGAAGTGCTCGCCGTCGACACCGGTAATCCTGCTCCGCGAGAGGAGTAGGCGGAGTTGACGGGGGAGCCTGCCTGCCGCGTGTGGACCCGCGGTAAGTACCTTTAAGTTCGAACTAAGATACTTCCACTTCAGCTACGTTATTCACGTAGCTGAAGTTGCGTATCTTAGTTCAAACTGGGGGCTTAGTGTGGACCAGCCCCTACAATCATATAATTTATGAAAATTAGCAATCATTGGCAAAAAGTCATGGAAGACAGCAGAGATTTCAGGAGGACTGAAAAATGGCAAACAGAGTGCCCATCTATAAAAAGGGAAATAAGGACAACCTGGGGCATTACAGACCAGTCAGCTTAACTTCAGTGCCCAGAAAGATAAGGGAGCAAATAATTAAGCAATTTGCAAATACTTAGAAGATAACAAGATGAAAAGTAACAGTCAGCATGGATGTCAAGAACAAATTGTGTCAGCCAACTGTACCTACTGGGTTCCAGGAAGTGGGCGGGCGGAAGCGGAAGTCTGCCCACTGCTAAAGGACGCCCCCCCAGCCTAAGGGGAGGATCTACAGGACCGGAAAACCAACTGATTTTGGGGGACAACCAATGAAATAACAGGGACAGGAGTGCAGTCAGAGGGTCAGAAGAAGAGAATCTGACGGGGACACCGAGCAGAGAACCCCGGACAGCGCACACTGCTCCTCGAAGGCGTCAAGGGAGCCAGTGGATGCCGCCCAGAGGAACTTTGCCCGGATACGTGAACGGACAGAGGATCGGAAACAGGCCCCACAGTCACAGGAGTCTCCATCGACCAACCTCCTCTCCCTGGTTTGATAGATGGCCGTTTTAGCCAGGGCCAAGAGGAGGTTGACCAGGAGGTCCTGTGACTTTGTGGGACCACGGATAGGGAGGGCATAGAGAAGGAGGAGAGGGGAAAAGTGCAGCCAGAAACGTAACAGAGTATTCGTGAGGAGCTGGTATAGGGCCTGCAACCTGGCGCACTCCAAGTAAACATGCGCCAGGGTCTCCCTCACGCTGCAGAAGGGGCAAGTGTCTGGGACAGGGGTAAACCGTGCCAAATACATGCCCGTGCTCACGGCCCCATGAAGGAGCTGCCAGCTGATATCCCCGGCAGGCCTTGGGAACAGGGTGGAGTATAGGCTGGCCCACCGGGGTTTCTCACCCTCTAGAGGTGGCAGGAGGTCCCGCCACTTTGTGTCGGAGCGGGACATGAGGGTGAGGAAGTGGAGGGTGTGAAGCACGAGCGTGTAGAGGTGTTTCCTTGGCACGGTCTGGAACGAACTGGTTGCAAGTCGTGCAGCCGGCTCATGGAGAAGGGGTGGGGGGGCTGGTTGGGTCCACGGGGGAGGGGCCCGATGAAAAGGTCCGGAGGGCCTGGGGTGGAGGGTGGGCAGGGCATGCTCTCGTGCAGGACCTGGTCGAGGTAGGCCCGAGCAGCAGGCGGCAAAGCAGCCCTCACCTCCTGAAGTACGCACCGGGGAGTACAAGGCCTGGAGAGCCCCATGAGCCGAGCGAGCGTCAGGAGATCCAGCTAGTCTCCCTGGTCATAATCCAGGTCGTCTCCGACACTGATGACTTCTGCCAGGACCAATCTCTGGCGCTCTGAGTGGGACTCCACCACCTGCACACGGAGCTGGGGATTGTGTAGCAGGGGCTCCGCGAGGAGATCTGCCCCCTCGGTGGCCACCACTGACCTGGTCGCTGAGATCAGTTTCCAGGTCCGGAGGAGATCCTGGTAGAAGACCGGCAGCCCGGAGAGGTCTCGCGGAAGACCTCTCGGATTGAGAAAAAGGAGCTGCTGGTCGTATCGGAGCTCTCAGAAGTGGTGCAGGAAGACGTGTGCCAGTACTCTCCACGCCGGACTATCTGCACCATAAAGGAGCCTCTGCAGGGCCTGAAGGCAGAAGACATGGACCTGAGTGTGTAGGCACTTCAGGCCCTGCCCTCCCTCCTCCAGGGGCAGGTGGAGGACCCCTGAAGAAACCCAGTGCAGTCCTAGCCAAAAGAACTCCAGAATCGCTGTCCAGAGGTCGGCCAGGAAACCCGGGTCCTGGACCACCAGGGGCACAACGTCAGCGTACGCCGACAGGACCAGCCGCAGCTCCGGCTCCCGAAGCACCAACCCCGTCAACCTCCTGCGGAGGAGACAGAGGAAGGGCTCGATCGCCAGAGCGTACAGCTGGCCCAAGAGGGGGCACCCCTGCCGCACTCCCCACTCAAAGATGACCGGCTCGGTCAGGGTCCAGTTGAGCCTGACCAGACACTCTGCGGAAGCGTACAGCACCTGGAGAAAGCCCACAAACTGGGATCCGAAGTCTAACGCTAGCAGAGTGCCCAGGAGATACCCGTGGTCCACCCTGTCCAACGCCTTCTACTGATCCAGGGACAGGAGGGCGAATGACAGACCATCCCTACACCCAAGCTCCAAGAGATCCTGGACCAGATACAGGTTATCAAAGATGGTACCGCCCGGGATGATGTAGGTCTGGTCTGGGTGGATCACGTCCTCCAGCACAGACCCCAGCTGCAGCAAGATGGCCTTTGCTATGATTTGTAGTCCGTGCAGAGGAGCGAGACGGGACGCCAATTCCGTAAGTCGCGGAGATCTCCCTTCTTTGGCAATAAGACGAGCCAGCTTGCCTGCACGAAAGAGAGAGGACCCCGCTCTGCAAGGACTTGGCCCAGACGGTGACTAGGTCCGGGCCGAGGACGTCCCAGAACACGCGGTAGAACTCCACAGTCAGCCCGTCCATGCCCGGAGATTTATTGGCGGGCATGCGGCGGAGGGCTTTCGAGAACTCGGCCAGAGAGAGAGGCAGCTCCAGCCGGTCCCGGTCGCCCATGCTGACTGTCGGGAGTCCGTCCCAGAGCACTCTGCAAGTGTAGGATCAGTCGGATGTGGGGAGAAAAGGTTTGCATAGAAGGTCCTGGCCCTCTCGCACATCTCCGCCGGATCCGTGAGGGGGGTGCCGTCCTCTGCCAAGAGGCTCAACCAACTGTAGCGGGGCAGTTACCCCACTCCTAGGGGAAAAGGTAGGCTGATTGGGGAAGCGGCCACAGCTGGGGCCACATCCAATCAGGCCACAGCTGGCCCTGATATAAGGGCTAAAGGCAGAGCTGGGTCAGTCTCACTCCAGCCGTGGAGTGGGAAAGACCTAGCTGCAGGGGAGCACAGAGTACTTAAAGCAGAGCAATTCTGGGGAAGGGCAAGAGGAGTTGGGGAGTTCCAGCCTGGCAACTCCCCAGGCTGAGGCCATGTTAAAGGCCTAGGGAGATACTGGGGCTGCAGGGAAAGGCAGCTGGTCCAATCCCCTCGACAGTGATGAGTGGCCATTACAGACGGCAGTGTGCCCCAGAGAATGGGGGCTAGATGACAACTGCCAGTAGCCACTGAGGCAAGCTGGGCTTAGAGGGTTGGGGGTTCCCCTGGGAGGGGAGACCTACAGTGTGCGGGTGAAGGAAGGAAAAGGGCACTGGGGTCTGGGAAGGATCCGAGGCAGGCGAGACACCAGTCAGCAGGAGGTGTTCTGAGGCTTTGGAATTGAGCTAATTCCTGGATAACCAGCAGGAGGCACCGCAGTGGTGAGTGCTCGACTTGCTACACCAACCTAATAGCTTTTTTGAGAGGGTAACAAGCCTTGTGGCTAAAGTGGTAGATGTGGTATATCTTGACTTTAGAAAGGTTTTTGATGCTGTCTCGCATGACCTTCTCATAAACTAGGGAAATACAACCTAGATGGAGCTACTATAAGGAGAGTGCATAACTGTTTTCTAGGAAAGGTTTTCCAACCAGTTATCAGTGGTTCACAGTCAAGCTGGAAGGGCATATTAAGTGGGGTCCCACAGGGATGAGTTCTGGGTCTAGTTCTGGTCAATATCTTAATCATTTATTTAGATAATGGCACAGAGAGCATATTTACAAAGTTTGCAGATAACAACCTAAGAGGGGTTGCAAGGGCGTTGGAGGATAATATTAAAAAAGTCAAAATGATCTGGACAAACTGGACAAATGGCCTGAAGTAAACAGGATGAAATTCAATAAGGACAGTACTCCACTTAAGGAACAATCAGTAGCATACATACAAAATGGGAAATGACTTCCTAGGAAGGAATATGCTGGAAAGAGATCTGGAGGTCATAGTGGATCACAAGCTAAATATGAGTCAACAGTGTAACACTGTTGCAAAAAAAGTAAACATCATTCTGGGATGTATTAGCTGGAGTGTTGTAAGCAAGACACGAGAAATAATTCTTCTGCT